>NC_042986.1:15817217-15827217 GCF_901001165.1 Salmo trutta | reverse complement strand
TTTACCTAGTTACACACAGAGAGACATACTCTTTACCTAGTTGCACACAGAGAGACATACTCTTTACCTAGTTGCACACAGAGAGACATACTCTTTACCTAGTTACACACAGAGAGACATACTCTTTACCTAGTTACACACAGAGAGACAAACTCTTTACCTTGTTACACACAGAGAGACATACTCTTTACCTAGTTACACACAGAGAGACATACTCTTTACCTAGTTACACACAGAGAGACATACTCTTTACCTAGTTACACACAGAGAGACATACCCTTTACCTAGTTACACACAGAGAGACATACTCTTTACCTAGTTGCACACAGAGAGACATACTCTTTACCTAGTTGCACACAGAGAGACATACTCTTTACCTAGTTACGCACAGAGAGACATACTCTTTACCTAGTTAAACACAGGGAGACATACTCTTTACCTAGTTGCACACAGAGAGACATACTCTTTACCTAGTTAAACACAGGGAGACATACTCTTTACCTAGTTGCACACAGAGAGACATACTCTTTACCTAGTTATGCACAGAGAGACATACTCTTTACCTAGTTACACACAGAGAGACATACTCTTTACCTAGTTACACACAGAGAGACATACTCTTTACCTAGTTACACACAGAGAGGCTTACTCTTTACCTAGTTACACACAGAGAGACATACTCTTTACCTAGTTACACACAGAGAGACATACTCTTTACCTAGTTACACACAGAGAGACATACTCTTTACCTAGTTACACACAGCGAGACATACTCTTTACCTAGTTACACACAGAGAGACATACTCGTTAGCTAGCTGAATGTGTGTTGATGTCTTCCCACCCTGTCTGCGTCTCAAATGGCATCCTATTCTCTAGGTATGAGCCCTGGTTAAAAGTATTGCTCTACGGTGCCATTACCTCTGTCTCCTTACTAGATGTTACCTCTGTCTCCTTACTAGATGTTACCTCTGTCTCCTTACTAGATGTTACCTCTGTCTCCTTACTAGATGTTCCCTCTGTCTCCTTACTAGATGTTACCTCTGTCTCCTTACTAGATGTTACCTCTGTCTGCTTATTAGATGTTCCCTCTGTCTCCTTACTAGATGTTACCTCTGTCTCCTTACTAGATGTTACCTCTGTCTCCTTACTAGATGTTACCTCTGTCTCCTTACTAGATGTTCCCTCTGTCTCCTTACTAGATGTTACCTCTGTCTCCTTACTAGATGTTAACTCTGTCTCCTTACTAGATGTTCCCTCTGTCTCCTTACTTGATGTTACCTCTGTCTCCTTACTACATGTTACCTCTGTCTGCTTACTAGATGTTACCTCTGTCTCCTTACTAGATGTTCCCTCTGCCTCCTTACTAGATGTTCCCTCTGTCTCCTTACTAGATGTTCCCTCTGTCTCCTTACTAGATGTTACCTCTGTCTCCTTACTAGATGTTAACTCTGTCTCCTTACTAGATGTTACCTCTGTCTCCTTACTAGATGTTCCCTCTGTCTCCTTACTACATGTTACCTCTGTCTGCTTACTAGATGTTACCTCTGTCTCCTTACTAGATGTTCCCTCTGTCTCCTTACTAGATGTTACCTCTGTCTCCTTACTAGATGTTCCCTCTGTCTCCTTACTAGATGTTCCCTCTGACTCCTTACTAGATGTTACCTCTGTCTGCTTACTAGATGTTAACTCTGTCTCCTTACTAGCTGTTCCCTCTGTCTCCTTACTAGATGTTCCCTCTGTCTCCTTACTAGCTGTTCCTCTGTCTCCTTACTAGATGTTCCCTCTGTCTCCTTACTAGATGTTACCTATGTCTGCTTACTAGATGTTAACTCTGTCTCCTTACTAGATGTTCCCTCTGTCTCCTTACTAGATGTTAACTCTGTCTCCTTACTACATGTTACCTCTGTCTCCTTACTAGATGTTCCCTCTGTCTCCTTACTAGATGTTCCCTCTGTCTCCTTACTAGATGTTACCTATCTCTGCTTACTAGATGTTACCTCTGTGTCCTTACTAGATGTTAACTCTGTCTCCTTACTAGATGTTACCTCTGTCTCCTTACTAGATGTTAACTCTGTCTCCTTACTAGATGTTCCCTCTGTCTCCTTACTAGATGTTACCTATGTCTGCTTTCTGCAGTAACAGATAGAGCATAGATAGAGAGGGGTGTCAAATATGGGGATATAGTCAATCAGTTGGGGAGGTATGACAGCGCTGCTTGCCTGCTTGGTATTTGTGCAAGCTGGTATGGACATGTGTAAAGTCATGCTCTGTGCCAGACTGAGGATAAAACATGGAATGGTTACGGAGAGGCGTGCAGGAAAGTATTGTTAGATAGTCATTGTATCATGTCTGTTTGCTCTGTCTTCATCCTCTATAGGAAATGCTGGATGTATTATACTGTAAGGACATTCTGTGTGTGTGTGTGTGTGTGTGTGTATGTGTGTGTGTGTGTGTGTGTGTGTGTGTGTGTGTGTGTGTGTGTGTGTGTGTGTGTGTGTGTGTGTGTGTGTGTGTGCGTGGGGGCTGTGTGCATGTTTGACTGTGTGTTTATGTGTGTGTGTCTGAGCGGTGGATGTATATATGATCTAGAGTGTGTGGGGGTTGCATGGCCCACTGGGCTCAGAAAATGAAAAGTCAGAGGTTCTATGATCAAATATGTGTGTGTGTGTGTGTGTGTGTGTGTGTGTGTGTGTGTGTGTGTGTGTGTGTGTGTGTGTGTGTGTGTGTGTGTGCGCTAGATGGGATGGTGGGTTGACAAACACAGGCAGACTGCTATTCCTCTCCATAACCTACAGAGAGAGACAAATAGAAATAGAGAGAGAGAGAGAGAGAGAGAGAGAGAGAGAGAGAGAAATAGTTGATGGGTATTGTCCTTAGCCTCCCCAGTACAGCCTGTGAGGGTTTAGTGTAGTGAGTGTGGTCTGTTTGAGGTCTTGCCCCCTGCTAATGCATGTGAGTGTACCAGAGTTCTCTCTCTGACAGAGCAGCCCAGTACCACCCAGGGGCCAGGGTTAGAGGTCACCATACATAAAGACAACCAGGGAAATAGACTAACTGGCCTCTCATCTCCTCTGATCCGATGGACTGGACACTGGCTGGACTGGACTGGACTGGACTGGCTGGAGCCACTGGGACTAACACTACTATGAGTTCTAACAGTCAACCACTCTGTCTCATATCCCATCATACTCCCTCCTCGCTCCTACCTCTCTTTTCACCTACTGCCAGCAGCACTGTGACAAGATTACTTACTGTGTCATATAGCCAGACTGCCCCCTACCCTCCATGTGTGTATTGAATGTCTCACTGTGATCCACTTCCATATTTATGGGATATTCTACAGCTTGTGTCACAGTTTGTGTTCATGTTAGATAGAACCATACTGGTCCCAGAGAAGTAGAAGCATCTGCCATGGTGGAATGGATTCAGTCCAGGCATTTCTTGCATAGTTGGGGTGCAACATGTTTAGGGTCATTTTGGCTAGATAGAGCATTATGTATTGGCGCTGGAATGGAAGGATGTTGTGAAATTCGATTTGATCCATCCAAAATTGCTATATGGCGATTGACGGTTGACCATGACTAATGTGATGTCCTCTCTCTCTCTCTCTATCTCTCTCTCTCTCTCTCTCTCTCTCTCTCTCTGCCTCTATGCTGCATCACAAATGGCACCCTGTCCCCTATGTAGTGCACTACTTTTGACCAGGGCCCATAGGGGACGCAGGCTATATCTCTGCCTGAGCCTCCGCTGAGCTCTGGGCTCCAATTAATCCCGTGGTGCCTCAGGGTGGTTGGTATGGTGACCGGGTGTAGCAGACAGGGTTGGTATGATGTGACCAGCAGGCAGACAGGGTCTAGCTCCAGAGAGAGCTGTGAATCCCAGGTGAAAGGTGGGATAGACTTTCTGATTCGCTCCAGCACACAGAATTACAGCCCTCCTCACCACCGCCCGGCATCCACTCTCTCTCTTTTTTCTCTCTCTCTCTCTCTCTCTCTCTCTCTCTCTCTCTCCCCCCCCCCCCCCCCCCTAGGTTTGTGTGACAGAGAGGATTCTGTGATGTAATTATGACCAGTAAGCTTGTAAGGCCCCAGCCTTTATTCTGTTGTTCTCTATCACTTTAAACTATAGTTTTCTGATGATCTGCTCCTCCTCCTCACTTTCTTTATAGTCTACACGTTATTTCTTTCTTTTTTGACTATTTTTTGCAAGACGGACAGGAGGGCAGTGTAAATGAATCATAAGAGGCTCAATAGCTGGCTCAGTCGTAGGGGGATCGATGGGTTTGGTCAGTTTTGTAGGACTGTGACAGCACTGAGGTGACAGGGCTGGAAGAGGGAAAGAGAGGCATGCCCAGGTGATCTACAGTATGAGGTCAGTCTGGCATGAGGCGTGACGGGCAGGGCAGCCTGTCCTTGGACCCCTCTCCTCCCCCCTCTGGTTCTCTGGACGGATGGACAAGCGCTCCCCTCATCAATACTGTCACCTCTGCTGGACTCCAGAGTCCCGGACCAGTCAGAGTCATCCCATACACCGGCTCACAGAGGACCTGTCCTCTCCTGCTCTGTTTTTATATTTCATCTCCACCTATATTCTTCATACAGGGAGAGAGGGTTTCACAAAGAGTAACTTCTAGCATGGCTGTTGGTTGCTTAAGGAGCTAGTCCTATGAAACAAAGTTTTAGTTTTACTGAAGACAGTATGAAACTGTTGAATCAGAATAGAAGGACCGATGTAGTCTGTCTAAGCCAGTGGATTATGTAGTGGAATAATGTGATCTTGTCAGCCAGGCAGTGAGCAGCTATCCTATCTGTTGAGCTCGGCTGGGATGATGATTGTCAGTGAAACTGAAGTTAACTGCTCTGCTTCCTCACATTGCCTCCTTCATCAATCTGCCATGTTTCCTGCTACAGTTATTGCCTTAACTGTGAGAGGAGAGTGGTTTGATCCGCAGGTTGATAGGCTGCTTGCCTTTTCCCTCTCCCTTGTTTCTTGTTCTCTCTCCGTCTCTCATCTTTCTTTAAGCATGATTATGTAAAGATGGAAAGATGGAAAGAAAGATTAAACATGTTAGATAAAAGACTGTTTTGGCCCTGATACTCAGCTGAGAGTATCCGTAACTTAGAAGTCACTTCTAAGTTAAGATGACAGAAGATGGCTGCGACGGATGGCGCCTCGCCTCGAGCCGAGTCGTACACGAGGCGTATGTGGCAGGGGCTCCTAACGATCACGGATTACAAAAAGAAAGCGATCCACGTCGCGGACACCAACACCGCCCTACCGGACAAGCTAAACACCTTTTTCTCACGCTTCGAGCACAACGACGACTCTGAGCTGCCGAGGAGAGCCCCTGAAGACAACGAGGTCTGTGTACTTACGTTCTCCACGGAGGACGTATGTGAGTCATTCAGATGATGTTAAGCCTCGCAAGGCAGCCCGGACGGCATCCCTAGGCGCGCCCTCAGAACATGTGCAGACCAGCTGGCTGTTGTGTTTTCAGACATTTTCTCTCTTTCTAGGGCAGGCCGTTATCAAATCAAATTTTATGTGGCACATGCGCCGAATACAACAGGTGTAGACCGTACTGTCACGTCCTGACCAGTAAAGGGCTTATTTGTTATTGTAATTTGGTCATGACGTGGCAGGGGGTATTTGTTTAGAGTGTTTCGGGGTTTGTTATATTATGTGTTTATGTAGAAGGGGTATTTGTTTAGAGTGTTTCGGGGTTTATTGGGCTATGTGTTTATGTAGAGGGGTGTTGGTTTAGAGTGTACCGGGGTTTTAGATTTAGGTTCTAGGTTAGTGTATTCTATGTTAGTTCTAGGTTGTTTACATCTATGTTCAGTTTATTGATTTGACCTTCAATTGGAGGCAGCTGTTTCTCGTTGCCTCTGATTGAAGGTCCTATGTATAGGGGTTGTTTTGTATGGGGTATTGTGGGTAGTTGTAGTTGCATAGCTTTGTGTTTAGCCTGCATCTTGTTCGTTCGTATGTTTTATTGTTTTCGTGTTCAATAAAAGTAAATATGAGCATTCAACCCGCTGCGCCTTGGTCCAATACCTACGAAAGACGTGACACGTACAGTGAAATGCGTACTTACAAGCCCTTAACCATCAATGCAGTTTTAAGAAAATCTCCCAAAAAGTAAGAGATAAGAATAACAAATAATTAAAGAGCAGCAGTAAATAACAATAGTGGGGCTAAAACAGGGCGTACCGGGACAGAGTCAATGTGTCAATGTGAGGGGGCACCGGTGTCGAGGTAATTGAGGTAATTATGTACATATAGGTAGACTTATTAAAGTGGCAATGCGTAGATAATAACAGAGAGTAGCAGCAGCGGGGGGGGGGGGTCTTACTCACATCGGCTGCGGAGAGCGTGATCACACAGCCGAGAGATGATGCTCTCATGCATGTTTCAGTGTTACTTGCCTCGAAGTGAGCATAGAAGTGATTTAGTTAGTCTGGTAGGCTCGTGTCGCTGGGCAGCTCTCGGCTGTGCTTCCCTTTGTAGTCTGTAATAGTTTGCAAGCCCTGCCACATAAGACGAGCGCTGGAGCCGGTGTTGTATGATTCAATCTTAGTCCTGTATTGATGCTTTGCCTGTTTGATGGTTCATCGGAGGGCATAGCAGGATTTCTTATAAGCTTCCGGGTTAGAGTCCTGCTTCTTGAAAGCGGCAGCTCTACCCTTTAGCTCAGTGCGAATGTTGCCTGTAATCCATGGCTTCTGGTTGGGGTATGTACGAACAGTCACTGTGGGGACGACGTCCTCGATGCACTTATTGATAAAGCCAGTGACTGATGTGGTGTACTCCTCAATGCCATCGGAAGAATCCCGGAACTTATTCTAGTCTGTACTAGCAAAACAGTCCTGTAGTTTAGCATCTGCTTCATCTGACCACTTTTTTATAGACCGAGTCACTGGTGCTTCCTGCTTTAATTTTTGCTTGTAAGCAGGAATCAGGAGGATAGAGTTATGGTCAGATTTGCCAAATGGAGGGTGAGGGAGAGCTTTGTATGTGTCTCTGTGTGTGGAGTAAAGGTGGTCTAGAATGTTTTTCCTTCCGGTTGCACATGCTGATAGAAATTAGGTAAAACTGATTTAAGTTTCCCTACATTAAAGTCCCCGGCCACTAGGCGCGCCGCCTCTGGATTAAAGTTTTCCTGTTTGCTTATGGCGGAATACAGCTCATTGAGTTCGGTTTTAGTGCCAGCCTCAGTCTGTGGTGGTATGTAGACGAAAAATACAGATGTAAACTCTCTAGGTAGATAGTGTGGTCTACAGCTTCTCATGAGATACTCTACCTCAGGTGAGCAAAACCCTGAGACTTCCTTAGGTATCATACACCAGCTATTGTTTACAAATATGCATAGGCCCCTGCAGAGGCTGCTGTCCTGTCCTGCCGATAGAGTGTATAACCCGCCAGCTGTATGTTCTTAATGTCGTCGTTCAGCCATGACTCGGTGAAACATAAGATATTACAGTTTTTAATGTCCCGTTGGTAGGATATACATGCTTTCAGTTCGTCCCATCTATTTTCCAGCAATTGAACGTTAGCTATCAGAATGGAAGGCAAGAGCAGATTAGCCACTCGTCGCTTGATCCTCACAAGGCATCCTGATCTCTTTCCGCGAAACCTGCGTTTCCTTTTCCAGCTAATCATGGGGATGGGGGCCTGGTTGGGTGTCCGTAGTATATCCCTCATGTCAGACTCATTGAATAAGAACTCCTCATCCAGTTAGAGGGGAGTAATCGCAGTTCTGATGTCCAGAAGCTCTTTTCGGTCATAAGAGACGGTAGCAGCAACATTATGTACAAAACAAGTTACGAACAACGCAAAAAAACTAACAAAATAGCATGGTTGGTTAAGAGCCGATTAGACGGCATCTCTACCCTCAGGCACCATCGTTGATCCCCACCTGCTTCAAGATGTCCACTATCATCCCCGTGCCTAAGAAAAGGAACTGAACTGAATGACTCCTGAACCGTAGCACTCACTTTGGTCATCATGAAGTGCTTCGAGAGGCTAGTCAAAGACTGCATCACCTTCTCCCTCCCCGACACACTCGACCCTCTCCAATTCGCCTACTGCCCTGACGGATCCACTGACGACGCAATCGCCATTTCACTGCACACTGCCCTTACCCATCTGGACAAAAGGAATGCATATGTTAGGATGCTGTTCATCGACTACAGCTCGGCCTTCAATACCATAGTGCCCTCTAAGCTCACAACAAAGCTCACGGCCCTGGGTCTGCACTCTTCCCTATACGACTTGGTCCTGGACTTTAGACGGGCCTCCCCAGGTAGTGAAGGTAGGCAACATCACCTCACTCGACACTCATTCTCAACACGGGGGCCATAACAAACATGTGTCCTCAGTTCCCTTCTCTACATTACTGTGTGGCCTCACACTGTTACAACTCCATCATCAAGTTGGCTGATGACACTCCAGTAGTAAGCCTGAATACCAACAACAACTAGACGGCCTACAGGGAGGAGGTAGGCGCTCTGACGGCGTGGTGCCAGGTGAACAACCTCTCCCTCAACGTCAGCAAAACAAAGGAGCTGATTGTGAACTTTGGGAGGAACAAGATTGAGCACACTCACTTTCTCATCAATGGGGCCACCGTGGAGACGATCAAAAATGTCAAGTTCCTTGGCGTGCACATCTAGTAGCAGCTGAAATGGTTCAGAAATCCAGCCTGTTCCAGAGGGCCATCACAGTGTTCTACAGGGGTACCATTGAGAGCATATTGTCGGGCTGCATCACAGCCTGGTACGGCAACTCCACCGCCGCTGACCACAATGATGTACAGAGGGTGGGTCGCTCAGCCCAACACACCATTGGGTGCTCACTACCTGCCCTCCAGGACACCTACAACACCAGGTTTCGCAGGAAATCCAAGAAGATCATCAGGGATCCCAGCCACCGAGCCATGGCCTGTTCTCCCCGCTTCCGTTTCGGCATGAGATGTTCGACGAGCAGGTGTCCACATACTATATAAAATGAAACGTTATGATATATTGCAGCCCATGCCTTATTGAAGGAGAAGCCTCCTCTCTACACCATGCCATAATAAGGCTGTGCTGTGTTGCCACAGAAGAACCCTCACACAGTGTGAGTTGAGCCATTCAGTGTGGATCCATGTACCACAGTTAGAGAAGAGTAGCAGCTGGATATAGGAAAGTAAAAATCAGAAGCATAATGCTGTGCATATTTATTTTTTTATTTTACCTTTATTTAACTAGGCAAGTCAGTTAAGAACAAATTCTTATTTTCAATGACGGCCTAGGAACAGTGGGTTAACTGCCTTGTTCAGGGGCAGGACGACAGATTTTTACCTTGTCAGCTCGGGGATTCAATCTTGCAACCTTTCGGTTACTAGTCCAACGCTCTAACCAGGAGGCTACCTGCCGCTCTCTTCTGCACACATATACAGAAGAGGGAAACGTGAGAAGACCACATGACTAGACGTTGAAGGCGGAAGTTAGAAGTAATGCATGCGACACAACACACACACGCTACACACACATTTCCAGAAACATGAACTGACATATTGTGATGACAACAGAGCCAGTGAAGCCATAACCGTGACAACTCATCCATTCATATATTCATACTGCATATCAGCCTCTGTACACTGTGCAGGCCAACCGATACGCTGTATGTACACAATGCACAGCTCATGGTGCTCCATGGATGTTTGTAAATGACGTGGTAACCCTGTCCTCCAGTGTAGGAACTGGAGGCTCAGAGAGAGCTCTTAGTTTGGCCAGTGTGCCATTCATACGTACAGTACGCCAGCAGCCTGCCTTCCTGAGCGGGCTGAAACGTGCATGAAACGAGCTTAGCCACTATCAGCCCAGCATCACCCCCAGTCATCAGCCCTCTCTCTCACTCTGCAGGGCTGCTGGGGGTGAGATAAGGGAATTGACACCCTGCCCCCCCCCCTCGCTTCTTATCCACTGTTGTAGGTCTTATAGGGACAGGAGGCACA
>NC_042986.1:15804717-15809717 GCF_901001165.1 Salmo trutta | reverse complement strand
CCCGTCTGACAAATGGAGCTGTAAAGGCATATTATCATCAAATAGTTACATGATATCATTATATTGTATCATTATGAAGCAAGAAGCTGTGGTCTGATGAAGGGAGGATGAATTATGAATGGAATGTGAGGGAAGATCTCTTCTTCCCCCAAGGGACTTTACACACACCACCACAACTCATTTCACTGGATGAATGTGAGATAAAAAAGCTGCCTCAGCCTTAATAAACTCACACACACACACACACACACACACACACACACACACACACACACACACACACACACACACACTCACACACACACACTCACACACACTCACACACACTCACACTCACACACACACACACCGGTTCTACATGTAATTTACTCTGAGGTAGAAGTGTCACTTTCATATGGAGAAATGTATGCTGAAGGTTTGCTTTGTTCATTGTCAAACTGTGAAGAGGAATGCAGAAAAACATCATAAAGAAGTCTTGTCATCTAAAGTCACTGGTGCATTTCTGCCTGGCAGTAGACTTGTGTCGAGACTTTGTACATCTCTAAAATGAGTCCCACAGCAGTGGCTCTGAATTAAAATTCTCTCTCTCTCTCTCTCTCTCTCTCTCTCTCTCTCTCTCTCTCTCTCTCTCTCTCTCTCTCTCTCTCACACTCTTTCTGATCCAGGCCACAGAATGGGTCGATGATCTTGTACAACAGGAAGAAGGTGAAGTACAGAAAGGATGGCTACTGCTGGAAGAAGAGGAAAGATGGGAAGACCACGCGAGAGGATCACATGAAGCTCAAAGTCCAGGGAGTGGAGGTAAGGAACGAGGAGGGAGGGAGGGAGGGAGGGAGGGAGGGAGGGAGTGGAGGTAAGGAACGAGGAGGGAGGGAGGGAGGGAGTGGAGGTAAGGAACGAGGAGGGAGGGAGGGAGTGGAGGTAAGGAACGAGGAGGGAGGGAGGGAGGGAGTGGAGGTAAGGAACGAGGAGGGAGGGAGGGAGGTAAGGAACGAGGAGGGAGGGAGGTAAGGAACGAGGAGGGAGGGAGGGAGGGAGGGAGGGAGTGGAGGTAAGGAATGAGGAGGGAGGGAGGGAGGGAGTGGAGGTAAGGAACGAGGAGGGAGGGAGGGAGTGGAGGTAAGGAACGAGGAGGGAGGGAGGGAGGGAAGTATGGGACCTGGTCTGACCTGGACATGACACTGAGTTGTCCTCCCCTGACTGTAAGGGAGAGACAGCCAAGCTACATGCTGAAGTTGGGTCCTAGCCCTGCTATCTCTCAGGAGCCATGCAGAGCGGGGAAACATGCAGCACAACAATAGTTGTTCCCTGGGAAGGCAGCGGAGTGGAACCGATTGTTTGTACCTTATTAAGGCGCAGGATGTTGCCTTTGCTCCACAGAGCCTACATTAATCTTCTCTCCTCCCTCACTAGCTAGTACACACCATGCTGAGCTCAACTCCGCATTCTGCCCCTATCCTCACTCCCCTCTATGCCCCCTAACCAGCAGGCACCACACAGGCCCAGTCTCAACCGGGTTCACACCGGGCCAGCCTGGGTTAGTGGTGCAGTGCTGGCACCATGGTTGATTTATCAGCAGTGACACACATGAAAAGGAGCGTCTCCCAGGCCTCTAGGACCAGACTCACTCCGCTCCCTTCCTTTTTTTATAGGGCTGGGGGAAAAAATCTGGTTTTGTTTCACTTGCAGGCTTAGCCCTAGGCAATGGTGCCAGAGGCACAGGAGTGTGGATGGGTAGGGGTGTCAGGGATGTGTGTGTCCATCTACACACAAGCACACACTCACACACATACCTCAGGGAGTGGCGGATGCCGTGTGTGACAGAGACAGACCCCAGACTGTCCACATAGGGTTCCTGCTCTGTGTTTGTTCTGCTCTAGAGGACGGTTGCTCAGGGGAAATAGCTCATATGTTGTCTGTGCCTGGACGTGCCACTCTCTGATAACTTGTTCTGGACATGCTTGCTAAAACCATTTGGGTCTTACGTGTTTCTTCCATAATGTCTGTTGTGTTAATTAATGTCACTCTTTGTGAAAGTGCTAAGCCTACATGTCAAGATATAATTTTGGTTATTTGTGATCTGAAGCCAAATACTTCCATGTCAAACATATCAAGTTAAATATGCTGTTTTGGTACATATGCCTGGGATAGAGAACACATACATTAGTTAAAACCATGGATTACAGCCAATATCTACCCTCGGCTAAAGGCTAGAACTACCGCTTACAAGAAACGGGACACGGACATGGACGCATACAGAAAGCCCGCTAGGACCTCCGTCGAGACATCACACATGTAAAAGGGCAATATAGGAGGAAGGTGGAATCCTATTACACCGGCTCTGACGCTCGTCGGATGTGGCAGGGCTTGCAGACGATAACGGATTACAAAGGGAAACCCAGCCGTGAGATGCCCAGTGATGCAGAACTCCCAAACGAGCTAAATGCCTTTTATGCTCGATACGAGGAATACAACACTGAGTCTTGCCTGAAAGCCCTTGTTGTTCCGGATGACTGTGTGATCTCGCTCTCCCTGGCCAATGTGAGTAAAATGTGTAAACATGTTAACAATCACAAGGCCACCGGGTCAGACGGAATACCAGGGCACGTTCTCAAAGCGTACACAGACAAGCTGGCAGGTGTCTTCACAGACATTATCAATCTCTCCATGTCCTAGTTTGTAATCCCAACATGTCTCAAGCTGACCACCAATGTCCCTGTTCCCAAGAACTCTAAAGTAACCTGCCTAAATGTAGCATCTGTAATTATGAAGTGCTTTGAAAGGCTGGTCATGACACACATCAACACCGTCCTCCCAGACACCCTAGACCCACTCCAATTCGCATACCACCCAAACAGATCCACAGATGACGCAATCTCAATTGCACTTCACACTGCCTTCTCCCAGCTGGACAAGAGGGGAATTACTATGTGAGAATGCTGTTGATAGACTACAGCTCAGCGTTCAACACCATAGTGCCCTCCAAGCTGGGGACTCTGGGACTGAACCAATGTCGTATATAAACCCTGGATAGGTGACGCTATGTCTTGACAAATAAGAGGCTTTGAAGCCACCGGGGCTCCATGATCATACTCCTCCTTTCAGGCTTTGAGTAATGGCAATGAATCATGGGAAAACGAATGGCACACATACACAAGCCATGTCTTTAACCTGTCTCCTCCCCTTCATCTACACTGATTGAAGTGGATTTAACTAGTGACCTCAATAAGGGATCTAGCTTTCACCTGGATTCACATGGTCAGTCTGTGTCATGGAAAGAGCGTGTGTATACACACACTATATACACGCTCACACACACACTGACACTCTCACACAAAACCCACACACATTTACATACACTACATATGCATATGCACACACACACATAACACACCCACGTATACCGACAACACAAACACACGCATACCGACACAACACAGACACACACACATAACACACACTCATGTACCGACAGCACACACACACTCACACACACACACACACACACACACACACGCACACACACACACACACACACACACACACACACACACACACACACACACACACACAAACACACACATACCAACACAACACAAACACACACACACATACACACACATTCACACACACACTTTTTTACACTCATCATATGCTGCTGCTACTCTATTCTTTATTTTACCTCATTATTATCTATCCTTTACCCTGCCTTCATGTACATATCTACCTCATACCTTATTATTATCTATCCTGATGCCTAGTCACTTTACCCTGCCTTCATGTACATATCTACCTCAAATACCTTATTATTATCTATCCTGATGCCTAGTCACTTTACCCTGCCTTCATGTACATATCTACCTCATACCTTATTATTATCTATCCTGATGCCTAGTCACTTTACCCTGCCTTCATGTACATATCTACCTCATACCTTATTATTATCTATCCTGATGCCTAGTCACTTTACCCTGCCTTCATGTACATATCTACCTCATACCTTATTATTATCTATCCTGATGCCTAGTCACTTTACCCTGCCTTCATGTACATATCTACCTCAAATACCTTATTATTATCTATCCTGATGCCTAGTCACTTTACCCTGCCTTCATGTACATATCTACCTCATACCTTATTATTATCTATCCTGATGTCTAGTCACTTTACCCTGCCTTCATGTACATATCTACCTCTAATACCTTATTATTATCTATCCTGATACCTAGTCACTTTACCCTGCCTTCATGTACATATCTACCTCAAATACCTTATTATTATCTATCCTGATGACTAGTCACTTTACCCTGCCTTCATGTACATGTCTACCTCATACCTTATTATTATCTATCCTGATGCCTAGTCACTTTACCCTGCCTTCATGTACATATCTACCTCATACCTTATTATTATCTATCCTGATACCTAGTCACTTTACCCTGCCTTCATGTACATATCTACCTCAAATACCTTATTATTATCTATCCTGATACCTAGTCACTTTACCCTGCCTTCATGTACATATCTACCTCATACCTTATTATTATCTATCCTGATACCTAGTCACTTTACCCTGCTATCCTGATACCTAGTCACTTTACCCTGCCTTCATGTACATATCTACCTCAAATACCTTATTATTATCTATCCTGATGCCTAGTCACTTTACCCTGCCTTCATGTACATATCAACCTCAAATACCTTATTATTATCTATCCTGATGTCTAGTCACTTTACCCTGCCTTCATGTACATATCTACCTCATACCTTATTATTATCTATCCTGATGTCTAGTCACTTTACCCTGCCTTCATGTACATATCTACCTCAAATACCTTATTATCTATCCTGATGCCTAGTCACTTTACCCTGCCTCCATGTACATATCCACCTCAAATACATTATTATCTATCCTGATGCCTAGTCACTTTACCCTGCCTTCATGTACATATCTACCTCATACCTTATTATTATCTATCCTGATGCCTAGTCACTTTACC
>NC_042986.1:15752217-15799717 GCF_901001165.1 Salmo trutta | reverse complement strand
GTATAGTATGGTAGAGTATAGGCAGGGAAGAGCACACACACAGTACAGTGTTGTGTGGTAGAGTATAGGCAGGGAAGAGCACACATACAGCACAGTATAGTATAGTATGGTAGAGTATAGGCAGGGAAGAGCACACACACAGTACAGTATAGTATAGTATGGTAGAGTATAGGCAGGGAAGAGCACATACACAGTACAGTACAGTATAGTATGGTAGAGTATAGGCAGGGAAGAGCACACACACAGTACATTATAGTATAGTATGGTAGAGTATAGGCAGGGAAGAGCACACACACAGTACAGTACAGTACAGTACAGTATAGTATGGTAGAGTATAGGCAGGGAAGAGCACACACACAGTACAGTATAGTATGGTATGGTAGAGTATAGGCAGGGAAGAGCACACACACAGTACAGTATTGTATGGTAGAGTATAGGCAGGGAAGAGCACACACACAGTACAGTATAGTATAGTATGGTAGAGTATAGGCAGGGAAGAGCACACACACAGTACAGTATAGTATGGTAGAGTATAGGCAGGGAAGAGCACACACACAGTACAGTATAGTATAGTATGGTAGAGTATAGGCAGGGAAGAGCACACACACAGTACAGTATAGTATGGTAGAGTATAGGCAGGGAAGAGCACACACACAGTACAGTATAGTATAGTATGGTAAAGTATAGGCAGGGAAGAGCACACACACAGTACAGTATAGTATGGTAGAGTATAGGCAGGGAAGAGCACACACACAGTACAGTATAGTATGGTAGAGTATAGGCAGGGAAGAGCACACACACAGTACAGTATAGTATAGTATGGTAGAGTATAGGCAGGGAAGAGCACACACACAGTACAGTATAGTATGGTAGAGTATAGGCAGGGAAGAGCACACACACAGTACAGTATAGTATGGTAGAGTATAGGCAGGGAAGAGCACACACACAGTACAGTATAGTATAGTATGGTAGAGTATAGGCAGGGAAGAGCACACACACAGTACAGTATAGTATGGTATGGTAGAGTATAGGCAGGGAAGAGCACACACACAGTACAGTATAGTATAGTATGGTAGAGTATAGGCAGGGAAGAGCACACACACAGTACAGTATAGTATAGTATGGTAGAGTATAGGCAGGGAAGAGCACACACACAGTACAGTATTGTATGGTAGAGTATAGGCAGGGAAGAGCACACACACAGTACAGTATAGTATAGTATGGTAGAGTATAGGCAGGGAAGAGCACACACACAGTACAGTATAGTATGGTAGAGTATAGGCAGGGAAGAGCACACACACAGTACAGTATTGTATGGTAGAGTATAGGCAGGGAAGAGCACACACACAGTACAGTATAGTATGGTAGAGTATAGGCAGGGAAGAGCACACACACAGTACAGTATAGTATGGTAGAGTATAGGCAGGGAAGAGCACACACACAGTACAGTATAGTATAGTATGGTAGAGTATAGGCAGGGAAGAGCACACACACAGTACAGTATAGTATGGTATGGTAGAGTATAGGCAGGGAAGAGCACACACACAGTACAGTATAGTATAGTATGGTAGAGTATAGGCAGGGAAGAGCACACACACAGTACAGTATAGTATAGTATGGTAGAGTATAGGCAGGGAAGAGCACACACACAGTACAGTATAGTATGGTATGGTAGAGTATAGGCAGGGAAGAGCACACACACAGTACAGTATAGTATGGTATGGTAGAGTATAGGCAGGGAAGAGCACACACACAGTACAGTATAGTATGGTATGGTAGAGTATAGGCAGGGAAGAGCACACACACAGTACAGTCAAGGCAGGGGGACTCTCTCCAGGAGAGCCTACCATGTAGGGATCGTGTGGTTAGATTCCTTATTTAAACACCGCACACAGTGTATTTTTCCTATAGTTCTCTAAAGATGAACTCCAGTAAAATGAATTGTATATAATAAGGCACAAATAACAGCTAGATGTATAAGTTCACTTGTACATTATTTCAGACCACTGAACCTTATTGGGATAACAGTAGTGCCCAGATAGGCAGAACGGAATGACAGGGTAAAACCAGTCTAGATGAACACACACACACACACACACACACACACACACACACACACACACACACACACACACACACACTGTCCTCCAGAGTCTTCAGCCTCTACATAAGCAGCCTCCTCACACGGCTCTCTTAAGTATAAATGCTCTCCTCTCTCCAGCCAGCCAGGACCTATTAGAAACTGTGTGGTTGTCACACAGGCCCGAGTTAGCAAACAGAGAACACACGTGTTGTGGGTGGTTCAGGCTAGTGGTGCTCAGTGGCTCCAGTGAGGAGAAGAGAAGGAAGGCAAGGAAGCAGTGGGGCTGGGAGTGAGGGGCCTTCAGGAGCCTGTAAGAGGCAGCAGTGCATGGCGGGAGTGGATGTCAGCGCGTGCCCTGCTTCTGTCCTGTCTGCTCCAGACCATTGTCTCAGCAGGCTCCCCTCTCTCCTTCCCTCTCTTCCCACCTCTCTCTCTCTCCCTCTCTCTCTTTCTTCCTCTCTCTTTCATTCTCTGGGCCATCCCACTCTCTCTACCTCTCTCTCCCGATTAATCTCTCTCTCTTGATCCCTCCCTCCCACTTTCTTCCTATCTCATCTACTCCCCTCTCCCCCTCCAAGCCCACAGTCCAGACGGACAGAACCTTGAGAAGTGGACGGTAATGCTCCCCGTTCCCTAGAATTGGAGCACAGGGCGTGTTGCGGCATTAGCGCTTAACAGGCCGTGAAATAGCAGCCTGCCTCTCTGACGTCTCCCCCATCACTCCAGGTGAGCTGGCCAGACGGCTAGATAAATGATCAACCACCCTACCCCTCTCCTCATCTACCCAGAATGCATCTGGCTTGGGGACCTGAGGAGAGGAGAGTTGTCTGTCTGTGATTAGCTCACCACTCCTTCTCTCTCCTCACCTCTGTCGGGTTCTACTTGTTCTGTTGCTCAGCTCAACTCCCCTGTGTTTCCCCCAAAAACCTCTTGGTATGTCCCAAGACTGTTTTGGGCTTCAGACTCACAGGTGGAAACACAAATGTCTTAAGGTCAAGCACTGATGTAAAACCCTGCTGTGGAAAAAGGATCCAAGTGCCATTTCCCATGACTGTTGGCCAGACATCAACCTGAGGTGTTGGTCATTTTAATAGATCATCAAGTATGATGTCATTGAGCGTTATACACACAGTTTGAGCATAGACTACGTAGCACTAGAATCCCTGGCTTCTCCTCCTCTGGTCTGGTTCAGCTAGCCATGGACAGATCAACACTGACACACTCCAATTGATCCTAGACCTGGTCAGACTCAAACCGTCACCCACCCACCTCCTGTCATGATTAGCTTCTAATGTGGACCCCCCTCCATCCCCTCTTCCCATTATTCCTGAGCTTTAATAAACTCCCCCAAACACAGATCAATTTCTATTAAGTGAAGGTGGCAGTGCCTCTGACTAATTTCATTACCACAGGCTAATTAAACCGAATAGAATAAGCTTTCTTGTTTAGGTGCACGGAAGGCAAAAGCTCCAACACTCTTGGAACTCAATGCCAATATCCTTCCATTCCCCCCTCCAACCCCCTAAACAGAGGGCTGCTCATCGCTCCTCCTAACATGTCAGTCCGTGTTGGATATGTCTTAATGCGAGATTTCAGCCGTGCAACTGTGAAATGAAGGAAGCTAATGCAGCATGTCGGTGGCTCAATCCCCTCTGCTCATTGATAATAATGAAGCCAAATGTCAAAATGTTAGCGGCTAATGCTGTAATGGAGTGGACCCTGGACTGGGCTGGATGCAGGGAGCGCTGCATGAAGGTAGATGCTAGGCTACACACCGCACCACATTGTCTGCACTGTCTCCCATATCACATGACCTTGAGGGTGTAGAGAAGACTCAATGCTTTGGGCTTTGTGCTGGGGTTTTTTAGATAGAAATTAAAACCACTTAGGTGAGACGATTCCAATGTTAATTTGAGACAATACTATGGCTTTGTTCTGTGTTATGTTCGTTAGCAATTTAGTCACTGAGGGCCTTCTTCATTTCTGTCAAGGTGAGAAGAATCCAATGTTTGTTTGGTATTCTACCAACGCAAAGGAGACATGTATTTTCAAGAGACTTGAGAGTGTTGTTGGTTTTAGATCTCTGTGTGTATGTTAAGGAGAAGATAGTTGAGGTCGAAGAGACGGCAACTGGGTTGCAGACAGTGTGTGTTGCATGGCAGTCAGATAGCAACGCAGCAGCTGATATCACTAGATTGCAGGGCCAGATGTGGAGAGAGGACAAAACAAACTGGTCTCTCTCTCTCTCTCTCTCTCTCTCTGACTCTCTCTCTCGCTCTCTCTCTCTCTCTCTCTGACTCTCTCTCTCTCTCTCTGACTCTCTCTCCTCTCTCTCTCTCTCTCTCTCTCTCTCTCTCTCTCTGACTCTCTCTCTCGCTCTCTCTCTCTCTCTCTCTGACTCTCTCTCCTCTCTCTCTCTCTCTCTCTCTCTCTCTCTCTCTCTCTCTCTGAAGGAAGTGACACCCGGTCGTCACCAACACCACCAGAGTCAGAAACGTTTCCTCCCTATTTTTTAAATGTTTTATTTCAACTTATAGACAGGCCTTTTAAACAACTGTGGATTTTGTAAAGACAGTAAATCGATTAACTCTATTGTCTCCTCTCTTCCCTTGGTGGGTCTGCTTTGTGACTGGTATATTTTTCATGTGACTCTGGGCTCTGCTCACGCAGTAGCCTGCCTCCGTTTCCCTTTTGAATTACCTGAATGTGTTGGAGATAGAACCAATCTGTTTGTGATCTTTTTTAAAGCCCCGTTACCATGGCTATAACTCCTAACCTCCTGCTCGGGTAAAGGAAGGTAGTCATTGAAGCTGTTCTGACACTGAAAGCACAGGAAATAGACCGTTGTCCTATTTCATTCCATTTCTTATTCCTTTATTCACCTGGATAATGTAATAAGATGGACCTACCTATGCAGAAACGGAGGAATAGAACTTTCTGGTTACAACAAATTCACAGCCAGTAATGTATGATTGTCAAGACAACAGCATTCAATTATACTATATGGTACAACACTATATGTATTTAATTTGTATATTAACACACTGATAAGGTAATACATATGTATTTAGCCATAGCACTACACTCATGGACATAGTCCCTCGAGCTAGTCATATTGACTGTTACTGTTCTACCGTGTACTATAGAACAAAGCACCATGTGTAATGGCTGTGCTACTATAGACTGAATCATAATGTGTTTGTGTTTACTATAGGCCGAACCAGCGGATTCCCACGTTAGTGTTTCCTGCCAGTATTCACAGTGTATTCACAGTGTATTCACGTGTCCAGCTCACCCATGGTTTTCTCTTTAAGCTGAGTGGAATTAGTTTTCTGCTCTTACTTCGTCATGATCACTGAACTACTCAGTAGCATGTAAGCCTTTCATGCCGACCCTGCTATCACCACTTAAATCCCACAGAGTGATTTGGGGCTAATTTTAGGAGGAGGGTGTAGAGGAAGTGGATGTTGAATGTATAAGAGCCTGTCAAAAGCTGTGCATTATCGCCACTTTCCCCCTGATTTAATTTGCCACTTGTTGCCCCCCCCGTCACCATGTTGTCATGCTGAGGAGCTCCACAGGGATCCCTCTTTATTGTGACGGGAGGGAGGGAGGAAGGGAGGGAGGAAGGGAGGGAGGAAGGGAGGGCGAAACACCCGACGACTGGAGAAGTCCTTAATGTGTCGATCAAGCCGAGGACTTTGACTTGATTTTGCATTTTCGTATTGGCTTGATTACACACACACACAAACACACACACACTTCTACACCATTATCTTCTCCTGGGTCTGTGTGAGGAGGCACATAAACATGGCCCAGGAGATGAGCTGTGATTCATGGAGCATGGAGATGAAGAGTGTAGATAATATGATGGACAGAAATACCCTGCGGTGATGCATTAAGGTCTCTGAGCTCACTGTGTTAAAACAAATACAAATGAATCAATAAGCGGGAGAGAGAACAGAGAGTGAATAACTAATGTGGGGGAGGGGGAGATGGCTTGTAACATTGGGTGGCCCATATGAGCACCATACTGATTCGTGTGGGGATGACGAAGAGAGAGAGAGGCGAGGGAGGGAGGGAGGGAGGCGGCAGGGCTTTTTGAAATGCAACGGGACTGTGCGTGAGCCCCCACTGCCTCGCTCCGTGT
Organism: Salmo trutta; assembly: GCF_901001165.1. Taxonomy (NCBI): domain Eukaryota; kingdom Metazoa; phylum Chordata; class Actinopteri; order Salmoniformes; family Salmonidae; genus Salmo; species Salmo trutta. The sequence continues at coordinate 15,793,484 of NC_042986.1, read as the reverse complement.
GTCAGTCATTATCTCCGTGATCGCTGGAGCTGCACTAAAGCAACTGAACTCTTCCTGCGTTTGATACAGCACCCCTGGGACAGACACACACACGCCGAGAGAAGCATCACCTCAAGATATGCAAAGATGATGGAGGCGGGAGCGAAGGGGAAAACAGAGGCTGTTGGGGGGGGGGGGCAGACTATGCTAGTCTACAGTAGGCTTTGCGTGACACAGTCAGTGGCTGCCTAGCATATGATCTGTCCTCTGCTCTACTACAGTACGCTCGAGTGAGCCAGAGAGATAGACAGAGGCCGGAGCAGCACAAGACTTGGACCTAATGGTAATGAGTGACTTTCACTACTAAGGCCTCACTGCCCTCTCTCTGACACAACAGAGAAGTGCATTCAGACTGTACTGTACAATACAGAGCAAGAGCCCACTAACTTGTGGTTACGCTACATCATTCCTGTGTTATGTCAATTCTGATTATTTACTAAAGTCGAGTTAGGAGATATGGCATTGTAGCAGTGGGTAAATCTGCCAACTGATTCGCATATGTTATTCTGTTTCCAGTTGGAGAACTTTTTGACCTCCAACTAATGTTGTCAGAATGGGCTGTAATGAGGATGAATCAGAGGAATATTCTGTCTGCACAGCCCACAGACCTGAAAGGAACCAGTTCAAAGTGGATACTCTAAGGACACAGCTTTAGACTGACTCAAGTGTCTCTCACCCTCAACTCCCTCACCTCAGGGAGTGAGTGCCGGTTTCTCTCCTCTTCACCAGAATCTCTTTATAATGATCTACATGAGGACTCTGGCTTCATCACAGTCACAGCAGGGTGGCAGGTTGTCTTTCTTCTTGACCACAGGGTCAAAGAGGGTATGTTGAACTGTTGTACGGAATTACATTCTATTTCTAGGAACCTGTAAAATACATGCTATAGACTGAGTGAAATGTCTTGGATCGCTCTTTGGGATATAGTATATTGCTATATCCTCCATTCTCTCTGAAGAGGTTGATGTAATACTCTCTCCCCTCCTAGAAAGCTGTTCCCGTGGAAGAGGCATTTCTCTGTAGAAAGGCTGTTTCCTCAGACCCTGTAGTGCTAGATAGGTTAGGCTCTCTTCTCTCGTCTCCCCGTCTCTCTCCTCCCGCTGGCCTTGAAAACTTGTTTCATTGTTGGGAAGGGCCCGTAACTAAGCATTTCACTGTTAGTCTACACCTGTTGTTTACGAAGCATGTAACGAATAACATTTGATTTGCTTCCTTTTATCTGCCTGAGAGGGGGGCAGTGAGGGAGCACAACCCTCTGTTGGTGTTAGGATACTACCAGGGGTTGGAGGGGGAATCACTTTGTTATCTCCTCTAGAGACGGATGGATGTTCAGCACTGTACAGTATACAGTACACACGTCTGCATGGGATGGGCCCTGTCGTGGAAATTGCAAGATTATGTTATAATGCTTGTATTGCATTATAATGGTTGTTTTATTCGACAGAATAGAGTATTCTGTTAACTATTGTGCGTATGTTCTACTGAGGAGGGTCTCTATGAGATAACACTGACAGAGGAGATTTACGATGTCTTTGGGTAATAAAACCTAAAGAGCATTCCAGAGAACATGAGCTAATGGTTCTGTTCTATACCGTACCAGGGAGAGACGGTTCCAGTTTGGGGTAGGAGGACCAGACACTGGTCTGTTCTATACCATACCAGGAAGGGACGGTTCCAGTTTGGAGTAGGAGGACCAGACACTGGTCTACACAATGAACACTGTTGACACAGCAGTTGCTGTCTGCTCTGTATTATAGATACCTTTCATACAAATCTTAACCTTTCATACAAATCTTAACCTTGTGACCATTCTATGTATCTGTTGTTCGTCATATAGGTTGAGAGGGGTGTATCTTGGCTATAAAAGATCTTTGTACTTTTGTTGTCACTTTTCAATGGTTCCTTAGAAATGGCGCATCGTTGAAAGTCAATGCTATTGCAAAGCTCTTATTATTAAAGATGTAGTTTAAGTATAACTCTGACTGGTGTGTGAAGTTTCTTTCTCCTCATTTGGTAATGCAGAAATTAGCCACCACAGCCCACAATTCAAAGCACGTTTTTTTTTCTCCATCTGCAGAAATCTTTGCACATTGACATTAGCGTTATACAGTATAGACTGTAAATATAACTTTCACACGTGTAAATGATGTTCATTTCTACCTGTGATATTTTTTGCTTGTTTACTGTGTCTCTGCTGCCGAGGACGTGGTGTATACAGGTCCATTTTGTAGGAACTCTGGCTGTAGAGGAAGTTTAGAACTAATTTGCTGCTGCATTATGTTTAATAACTGCAAAATCAAACCGTACCAATGTTCCCACAGCCAGCCTTCAAAGCATTGGTAATGAGCTGAGCTGGAGAGTTCAAAGAGAATGTTAAAGTGTTTATATAAACTTCTATAGTGTGTGGTGTGCTGAGAGGCACTGTTTATACTGACAGGGATATATAGAGAGGATTGATATTTAACATGAAAGAGTGACTTAAGAGGAGTTTAACAGAGAAAACAGGTTAAACCCTTATGCTCCGGGCAACAGGGGAAATGGTTAGGAAGCGAGGATATTCTCCATTCATTCACACTCACGTGGTTATCCTGTTCCCTCTCTTCTCTTCAGTATATTCATCTGTTTGTCTCTGTCTCTGGTTCCATGACTCTCCACCATGCCTGAGTTAACCTTGTTCTTTACACTGGGTCGACTAGGTCCTCCATTTTGTTCACATTGCTTTTCTTTTTGCCATGTCCCTTTATTTTCCTCACAATTTCACTTTGACGGCTCTATTTTAATAAACCTAAAGCAATGGTAAATCTACATTTGTGCTATTTTCACTATCACAATTATCGGAGCACTTGCGGGCCTTGGCGTGGAAGGGCTGGGTTTTGATGAATAAACAAGTTGTGGGTGTGTTGAGGCTTGGCCCTTCACTGGCCAATCAGAATGTCCTCCATGGCAAAATATGTGGTTGCTTCAGGTTGTGTATTTAAGGTATTTTATGTATTGCCGTAAAATCAACTCCAATTCCAATGTTAGTCCGTTATAGTTTGTTAAATGGCTTACATAAATGAAATGACAAAATGGAGACCTATCTTTGCTAAATACATTAACTTGAAACCATTTGCAGTCCACGTTGTACTAAGTAAATACATGGCTTCAATAGCATTCACACTGATATGGGGGCTAGGCCTACTGTATATTGCATTATGGCTGAGCATGGACATGCCAAACATTGTCAATAAGCAAGATTCTATTCATTATTGATAAGGTCTAACAAAAATAATTATTAACGTGATTGGAACTATCTTACAGATCAGATCGCATTCACTCATCTCCAGTAGTTGCATAGCAAGTGTGCCACGGACGTTGTCACCATAAAACCAGGAAGGTGAATCATTCCAATAAGTTTGGTTGTAATACAATTTAACGAAAAACAAGCAATATGTTTTTTTTTAAACAACAACAACAATAAATAATTGTAAAATGTAATGATATCATAAAACTACCAGGATACAAAAGCCACGCATTGCTGTTGAACCAGCCTTCGTTATAGTAGGCCTAAGGGAGGGCTTGGGTTTTGATCATAATGAAACGGAAAACAAGCCATTTTTACAGCTTACAGATTACTTCTAAATACTAGGTTCACCTATATTCACCAAGGTTCTCATTCTCGTGTCATGATGGGCATGAACACGTAGCCTACTGTACATAATGGGTGGGGGGGTTTTATGCACGACCAAAACGGGACCTGCATGGCTAAATAACGTGGGCCTGCCTACAATACATAGATAAAAAGGGAATGTCAGCTCACTGTTTTACTCCTCTCTAACTTTTATTAAAGCTTTGGTGATTAAGATTTATTTCCAAGCGGTCTCAGGAGCCCAACCCTTCATTGACTGTCTTGACTATACTTGGCATTTGCATTGGGCAGACAGAAAAAGCCCTTCATTGAGAGGAGGGGAGGCTATGCTTAGTTTTTAATCAAATAAAGCGAAATGGGGAAAAAAACATTTGTTTTCATATTTCCAAATACGAAGTATACAGGCACCAAAAGCACATTAGGCTACTCTTGATCCATGCGTATATGGACAGTCTGCGTTACGGCTGGATAGGCTGTTTCCGCCGTCAATATTAATGCCATAACCAACTGTGTTACCGCTAAAACCAGCTTTGTCTTAAACATCCCTACCAGCGCTGCCTGAAATAACACTTTGGATCATGTTTAAGTGAAATATTTCCACCCCGCCCATCTGAGCCCAAGTGAGCCGGTATAAGACATGTAAATTGCCGAACCTGGCGTTAGGGCTGGAAACTGCCAGTGCGGCAGTTTTTACATGACGAGATGGCAAACTAACGTGCGTTTGACACTAGCCAGCCGAAAATAGAGCTCTGATTCTTCTTTTGTTGTTGGTTAGGGAGGCTTTGCTGAAATGAAAGGAAGTTTGCGACTGTGAATATATTTATATTATACACAAGAATGTGCAGGAGATGAGTCATTTCTGTAGAACCCGTGGGGGTGCTGAATGTGTTCTGCCTGGTGTATAGACACACTGGTCCCTTGTTAATGTCACTGTCACCCAGTAAACCTATTACACATTGTACACACACACGCTCGCACACACACATATGCTCGCACACACACACACACACACAGACACGCGCACACACACACACACACACACACACACACAGACTTACACGCATGCACATACACAAAAAGAAAAGCTAACACAAGCATGCACACACAAATCATCAACATTCTGCTCTCTATCTCGTGGTTATAAAAGCATGGTAGGCATATCAAAGTGTGGTCCTCATGCAGACATGCTCCCTATAAGTGTATGTACACACTATAAACCTAGGTAAACTACCACACACACTCACGTCTGTACATACACACCAATGGAACCTATTCCTGCAAGAGATGGGGGTTAAAGAAACCAAAAATGGCTTGTCTAGGATATATAAAAATTCAACCTAAAGGTAGAGGGTGAAAAAAATCTGAAAAGGAGAAGACAGAGGGAGAGAGGCTTTGGAAGGTGGATGGATGGCAAGGGGGAATAGAGATGGCGGGGGGCTGCTGAGCGAGGAGGAGAGAGAAAGACAGAATGAAGGATATATAGCCCCTGGCAAACAGAAAACAATTGTTACACTGCCTCATATAACCCACTTCAACCTTAAACAGAAGGTTTTTTTTCACTCAATTAATTTCTACACATTGGGGCAAAGGGCCTGGGCTGAAAGAAATACCTTTATATGCTGCTGCTGCCTGCGAACTTGGACTGTTCTTTCTCTGGAATCACAGGCTGCATATGGGCATATGGAGTAGAATACATGGAATGATAAAAACACAATATAGAAATAGTACATGACGTTCTGCAGTGTAATATCTGTAGCCTATATGAACGCCGTTTTTGGACCATTTATTGTGACATTTAATATGATTTTTTTTTAAGAGATAAAATGTAATAACTCATTTGGTTAAACATTTGCATAAATGTATAGACTCAATCGTTTAATCATGGATCGCACAGGAGTTATTCTGTATATCTTTCCACAAACTTTAGACATATTTTATCTCATTACATGTAAAGCTGAGGGCAAGCTAGACCATTGAAACAGTCATTAAGACACAAAATACGAGTATTGGGAAATGTTCTGGGCAGATTTAGTCAAAAAAATGAATCCCTAATGAAAGATAGGAAGCTAGTACTTTTTCAAAAGGAGACATTGATTTTTATCCCTTAGATTTTCCGTTAGGGTGGCAGGCAGCATTGTGGCGCGGTGACCTCTCTAAATGGTGTTAGTTCAGCGTGACGCTTGGGGCTCTTAGCAACACTGTCACTAATCACAAATTAAATTTGGTATCTTCAAAAGCGGGACTGAGGGTCTTCAGAAGTGAGTGCTGACAACAACTCAGCACAAACTTCAGTATTAGTTCTACTTTTGATGATCCTTCATGCTGCAAGCTATTCCAGACTAAGGTGACTCCTTTCGGAACTGAGGGTTGAACGCTACCTCATTCGCAACACCGTCACAACCCTTTTCTTTGCTCAGCTGATGCTGGCTATTCAATGGGGAATTAAAGGGGAAGCACAGCGTCTGCAGGAGAAGCACTGAGACGGTTCAGACAAACTCAGGTCCGTCAAACAATCAACATCCAGAAAGTCCCATTGCACACTGTCAGCACAGTAAATATAGCAAGCTGTGCCTCTGGCCAGAAAAGCTTGGTAACCAGACCAGCTCAGACCACAACTCAGCAGTCTCAGAGCCTGGGGGCAGAGTAGGAGATGAGGTACACTACCGTTCAAACGTTTGGGGTCACTTAGAAATGTCCTTGTTTTTGAAAGAAAAGCAAATTTTTTGTCCATTAAAATAACATCAAATTGATCAGAAATACAGTGTAGACATTGTTAATGTTGTAAATGACTATCGTAGCTTGAAATGGCTGATTTATTTATGGAATATCTGCATAGGCGTACAGAGGCCCATTATCAGCAACCATCACTCCTGTGTTCCAATGGCACGTTGTGTTAGCTAATCCAAGTTTATCCTTTTAAAAGGCTAATTATTAATTAGAAAACCCTTTTGCAATTATGTTAGCACAGCTGAAAACTGTCGTTCTGATTAAAGAAGTAATAAAACTGGCCTTCTTTAGACTAGTTGAGTATCTGGAGCATCAGCATTTGTGGGTTCAATTACAGGCTCAAAATGACCAGAAACAAAGCACTTTCTTCTGAAACTCGTCAGTCTATTCTTGTTCTGAGAAATGAAGGCCATTCCATGTGAGAAATTGCCAAGAAACTGAAGATCTGGTACAACGCTTTGTACTACTCCCTTCACAGAACAGCATAAACTGGCTCTAACCAGAATAGAAAGAGGAGTGGGAGGCCCCGGTGCACAACTGAGCAAGAGGACAGGTACATTAGTGTCTAGTTTGAGAAACAGACGCGTCACACATCCTCAACTGGCAGCTTCATTAAATAGTACCCGCAAAACACCAGTCTCAACGTCAACAGTGAAGAGGCGACTCAGGGATGCTGGCCTTCTAGGCAGAGTTGCAAAGAAGAAACCATATCTCAGACTGGCCAATAAAAAGGAGGAACTCTGCCTAGAAGGCCAGCATCCGGAGTCGCCTCTTCACTGTTGACATTGAGACTGGTGTTTTGTGGGTACTATTTAATGAAGCTGCCAGTTGAGGACTTGTGAGGCAAGTTTTCAAGATATTGGACTTTCAAGAAGCTAAGTGTCACCTGCCACATCATCATGAAAATCCTTTATCTTGAAAATGTGATTGCTGACATGCAAAACATTTTCTGGACAGTATGAACAGTGTACTAGTAAAAATAAGTGTTTTTTGACTGGATTTTTCCTTTAAGGTCAAGTTCCAGAGTTGAGAGAGAGGTGTTGGTGGCTTCCAACTAGCACAGAAACACTGATAAACTGGGGTAGATGGATGAATAGAACGATGAGGCAATGTCTTAATGGCTGCTGTCCTTAAAGGGAAAACATGTTAAAATCCCTTCTCTGTGTGTGAGTAAGTGCAAGGGCAGCATGCGGGCATAGCACAGCAGTGATCACTTCCCATTAAGTGAGTGAGAAGCGTTGGGGATAGGCCTAGCTATTTTCACAGGGTCCGTCTGTGCCAGCAGCACTACCCTGGCAGCAACAGCAGCACTACCCTGCCAGCAAGAGCAGCACTACCTTGGCAGCAACAGCAGCACTACCCTAGCAGCAACAGCAGCACTACCCTGGCAGCAACAGCAGCACTACCCTGGCAGCAACAGCAGTACTACCCTGGCAGCAACAGCAGCACTACCCTGGCAGCAACAGCAGCACTACCCTGGCAGCAACAGCAGTACTACCCTGGCAGCAACAGCAGCACTACCCTGGCAGAAACATCAGCACTACCTTGGCAGCAACAGCAGCACTACCTTGGCAGCAACAGCAGCACTACCCTGGCAGCAACAGCAGCACTACCCTGGCAGCAACAGCAGTACTACCCTGGCAGCAACAGCAGTACTACCCTGGCAGCAACAGCAACACTACCCTGGCAGCAACAGCAGTACTACCCTGGCAGCAACAGCAGCACTACCCTGGCAGAAACATCAGCACTACCATGGCAGCAACAGCAGCACTACCCTGGCAGAAACATCAGCACTACCTTGGCAGCAACAGCAGCACTACCCTGGCAGCAACATCAGCACTACCCTGGCAGCAACAGCAGCACTACCCTGGCAGCAACAGCAGTACCACCCTGGCAGCAACAGCAGCACTACCCTGGCAGCAACAGCAGCACTACCCTGGCAGCAACAGCAGTACTACCCTAGCAGCAACAGCAGCACTACCCTGGCAGCAACAGCAGCACTACCCTGGCAGCAACAGCAGCACTACCCTGGCAGCAACAGCAGTACTACCCTAGCAGCAACAGCAGTACTACCCTGGCAGCAACAGCAGCACTACCCTAGCAGCAACAGCAGTACTACCCTAGCAGCAACAGCAGTACTCTCCTAGCAGCAACAGCAGCACTACCCTGGCAGCAACATCAGTACTACCCTAGCAGCAACAGCAGCACTACCCTGGCAGCAACAGCAGTACTACCCTAGCAGCAACAGCAGCACTACCCTAGCAGCAACAGCAGTACTACCCTAGCAGCAACAGCAGTACTACCCTAGCAGCAACAGCAGCACTACCCTAGCAGCAACAGCAGTACTACACTGGCAGCAACAGCAGTACTACCCTAGCAGCAACAGCAGTACTACCCTAGCAGCAACAGCAGTACTACCCTGGCAGCAACAGCAGCACTACCCTGGCAGCAACAGCAGCACTAGTCAGTGTCAGAGTGGGCTGAAGCCCTGGCCTGGCTGGCTCTTTAAACAACAGCACACAGTGGAATATAATGACCACACTCTCCCCTCGTTCCCACAATGCCAGGGAGGAGAGGAGACAAGAGGCATTCTTCCCATTCCTCCTTTTTTTCCCCGTATAATTTGGCCCATAATGGTGAAAGATGTTTCATCGCTATTTCTCTCTCTTTCTCTCTCTCTTTTTTTCCCTCGTTTCTGCGCTCTGCTCTGTCTTGAAGTGAAATCCAGAGATAAAACCTCAGCGGCGCTCCGTGTTTAATGGAGCTTAATCCCCCAGATTTGAGATACGGAGCTGTGAGGTAATTCCCTCGCCACTCGCCATCTCCCTCCCGTCTCCACCAATACAACATGGGGTCATGTGACCAGCCTACAGCCTGCCTTTAGTCCCCCGCTAGGACAGAGAGACAGATGGACGGACAAGTGGACATACAGACAGACAGCCAGGTGGACAGACAGATAGAAAGACACGCAAAGACCACAACTGCACCCGAGGACTAACGTTTTGTGATACATGGTCAATACCAGGAAGGATAGCGACTGGATGCTGTGTATTTCATTGCATGATGATGATAAATCTGGTATTCCAAGCATATCAACAGTTTCCTCTTTGTCAAATCAGATTATTCAGTCAGTCCCAGTCTCCTGTTAACTGTGTGTGTTAGAGATGTTACATTCCATTTAACCAGACGAGTGGATGAACAGACCCTTGTAGAGAGGTCTGGCGTGAGGATTTATGTTTCATCCATTAGCACTGACTCACTCAGAGAGTTTTACCAGCTAATCTGTATCTCACAGACAGATAAACCAAAGTACCGAATTTCATGAGTCACGCACGCCAAGCTTAGTGTCCATCCACAGCATGCAGAGCCACAAAAACAAAGTCACAGGGGGAAGAGTGTTAAGAGGGGTTAGATGGTTTTCAGACTGAGAGCCGCATGTGAAGACGCTTGTCTGTCTGTCTGGCTGTTTGTCTGTCTGTCTGGCTGTGTCTGTCATTATATCCAGCACCCACAGTCCTCCCAAAGTGATGAGCTGCCACTAAGCAATGTGCTATTCATCCTGGCAGTGAAATTATTTTCAATCCCGGCCCATAAAGCTCTCTCGGCAGGCGATATGCAGAGCCCTCTCATTCCCTCTGACACTCTCTGTTTGAGAATAGCCAGTCTGCACTTCAATTTGCCTCACCACTTGCATGTGGGGGAAGACTTGACGTAAGCTTCATTGTAGAAGTGTGAGATTGTCCACAATGATGATTGTAGCAATAGTGGTTGTTAGAGAGAAGGAGGAGGAGGGGGGTGACAATGAAAGTGCGAGTACGAATGTGTTTAGTGTGTGATTCTGTGAACATAGTTGTGAGGGAGATAAAGAGAGAGACTTCCGTCTGTATTAGTAGGAAACACAGTGGAATAAATACAACACCCTCTGATTTTCTATCCTCTAATTACCTTCCTCCACTCTCCCTCTCCACAGTTTTTCTCTATTCTCTCTCTCCACTTTCCCCTCCATCTTTGTTTTCTCATCCCTCCTGCATTCTGCGTCCCTCCTAATTGTCAGGGGAGTGAAGAGACACGCATGCACACACGCACGCACGCACACACACACACAGAGACAGCACACTCCACAACACACAAACCCATTACAGCTATTGTCCAAAGCAACATCAGCAGGCTTGGCCACTCGTGCAGACATGACAAACAGCCGTGCAGGCATCAGTGTGTCAGAGTGAAGGGGACAGGAGGAGTGTTTCTGTGCAGGCGTGTTTAACAGGTGAGAAGACACATTGTCCTCTATGGTAGCAATGTCTCTGGCACGGCAGAATCTACTGTATGTCTCAATCACCCTACCGCCATCCAGCCTTGTCCAGCCCCATCCAACCCATCCAGCACCATCCAACCCCATCCATACCCATCCAGCCCCTATCCAGCCATATCCAACCCCAGCCAGCCCCCTATCCAACCCCAGCCAGCCCCCTATCCAACCCCAGCCAGCCCCCTATCCAAACCCATCCATCCCCATCCAAACCCATCCAGCCCCTATCCAGCCTTATCCAACCCCAGCCAGCCCCTATCCAACCCCAGCCAGTCCCATCCAGTGCCAACAGAACAGGGGCCAGGCTTCTCTGCCAAGGTCCTCTCCATCTCCTCTTCCTCCCCCTGCACAGCACATAACCACAGCTCTCCTCTCCTTTGCATAATTACCCTGGTAATTGTGGAGTAATTGACTGCATCACCTGCTCCAGGGAAGCTCTGGTGTTAATAAACAGCTGGAATGTATGCCACATGTTGTTGGAGAGAGAGGGAGAGCATATTGGGGAGAGAGTACAGATTGGGTAGAGGGTGGGGAGGTGAGAGAGGGAGAGGGAGAACATATTGGGGAGAGAGGACAGGTTGGATAGAGGATGGGAGGAGGAGAGATGGAGGGAGGGTGGCAGGGAGGAGGAGAGATGGAGAGAAGAAGAGGCATGTATGCATGCTAATACAGGCAGCTACGTAGCTAACGACAGTGTATTGGATTAGGAACACATCTCATTCATTTGTTATGGAAGTGTATGCACATTTATTTGGACTATGGAAAGAGATTAGTGAGTGGGATATAGGTACTGAGAGAAGGAGATGGATAGATGGGGAAAATGAGAGAGCGAGAGAGAGGGAGAGAAAGAGGGAGAGGCCTCTCAGAGATAATGCCATTAAGGGACTCTGATGAATCGACACCTGCAGAGAAGAGCAGAGTATAATAGAGTAGAGTAGAGTATAGTTGAGCAGAGTATAGTAGAGCAGAGTATAGCAGAGTATAGTAGAGCGGGGTAGAGTATAGTAGAGCAGAGTATAGTAGAGTATGGTAGAGCAGAGTAGAGTATAGCAGTGCAGAGTATAGCAGAGTATAGTGGGGCAGAGTATAGTAGAGCAGAGTAGAGTATAGTAGAGCAGAGTTGAGCAGAGCAGAGTATAGTAGATTATGGTAGAGCAGAGTATAGTAGAGTAGAGCAGTGCAGAGTATCGTAGAGTATAGTAGAGTGGAGTAGAGCAGAGTATAGTAGAGCATAGTATAGTAGAGTAGAGCAGTGCAGAGTATAGTAGAGCAGAGTAGAGTATAGTGGAGCAGAGTAGAGTGGAGTATAGTATTGTAGAGCAGTGCAGAGTATAGTAGAAGAGCAGTGCAGAGTATAGTAGCGCAGAGTATAGTAGAGTAGAGCATTGTAGAGCAGAGTATAATAGAGCAGAGTATAGTGGAGCAGAGTATAAAAGAGCAGAGTAGAGCAGTGCAGAGTAGAGCAGTGCAGAGTAGAGCAGTGCAGAGTATAGTAGAGCAGAGTATTATAGAGCAGAGTATAGTAGAGCAGAGTATAATAGAGCAGAGTAGAGCAGTGCAGAGTATAGTACAGTAGAGCAGAGCAGTATAGAGTATAGTACAGTAGAGCGGAGCAGTGCAGAGTAGAGTAGAGCAGAGCAGATTATAGTAGAGCAGAGCAGAATATAGCAGAGTAGAGTAGAGCAGAATATTGCAGAGCAGAGTAGAGTAGAGTAGAATAGAGCAGAGTATAGTAGAGTATAGTAGAGTAGAGCAGAGCAGAGTATAGTAGAGTATAGCAGAGCAGAGTATAGTAGAGCAGAGTAGAGTAAGTCGCTCTGGATAAGAGCGTCTGCTAAATGACTGAAATGAAAATGAAAAAGCAGAGTATAGTAGAGCAGAGTAGAGTAGAGTAGAGCAGTGTAGAGTAGAGTAGAATATAGTAGAGCAGAGCAGAGTATAGTAGAGCAGAGTATAGTAGAGTATAGCAGAGTAGAGCAGAGTAGAGTAGAGCATAGTATAGTAGAGTAGAGTAGAGCAGAATATAGTAGAGTATAGTAGAGCAGAGCAGAGTATAGTAGAGTATAGTAGAGTAGAGCAGAGTAGAGCAGAATATAGTAGAGTATAGTAGAGTAGAGTATAGTAGAGTAGAGTAGAGTATAGTAGAGTATAGTAGAGTATAGTAGAGTAGAGCAGAGTAGAATATAGTAGAGTAGAGTAGAGTAGAGTAGAGTAGAGTAGAGTATAGTAGAGTATAGTAGAGTAGAGCAGAGTAGAATATAGTAGAGTAGAGTAGAGTAGAGTAGAGTAGAGTAGAGTAGAGTAGAGTAGAGCAGAGTATAGTAGAGTAGACAGGAGCAGGCCCAGTTAGACCCAACAGCCAGCAGCCAGGCCCCAAACCCTCATACGTACTCCAGGACCCCAACTCGCCAGCTCTGCTGTCTTCAATTAGAACAACCTTGATTTGATTCCCTCGGCTGTGCCCTCTGAAGGGGTGAGGAGGATGGCATGATTGATGTGGCGAGTGGGTTTTTAGGGAGGGGGTGTGTGCCCCGCCTGGGGGACAGCAGGCGATCAGTGTGACCAATCTGTAATGGAGGGTGAGTGGGCGTACTGGCGTAGGGCAAAGGCGTATTGCCCGGCTCTTATTGAGGCTGTCAATCATTGCCTCTCCTTTCAAGACTAGCTGTTATATTTTCCCTGTCTGTTCAGAGATGAAATGAGTTGGAGTAATTCATGTTCTATCTATCATGACATCTGGAAATACCAGGCTTCTTCTCCTCACAATCATTGACCTCGCCAGGCGACCTCAGCCATCTTTCAAATCTCTGTTGCAAAACACTCCATTTTCATAAACCATCCTATGTTTACTAATCCTTCCTGCAGGTAATGGTCATGTAATTGTGCTGGGACTGTGGTCAGGGAAGGTTATTTACATATTGTGAGCTAGCTTTGAGAAGGTGCTCATTCTCTGTAGAAATAATGAATACATTTTTGAGGGAACAATTTGATAGTTTTGTGCCATCCTCCTACTATTACCGTGTTATCATCACTTTATTCATTCCATTGTATAATATAAAGTTCTATCTACCAACATTAAGCCCAAATATTGTAACACATGGCCAAGATATGTCCTTAACCCTTTTCACTCCACTTCTCTACACTGACAGTCTCTTTCTATCATTCATCAACATCTTGGCCAAAAAATGGGGCAAGTCAAGTAAGTGTCCCAATTCAGCAGTTTTGAAATGCAGTTACTAATGATATCTCCGTAGCAGGTCCATGGTTGGCTGTTTCCCACACAACTGTCCTTCCTGTTCCATTGTGTGTGTTGTGTGGCTGGATGGCCAGCTAATGGAGTGCCTCAGATTAATTAGTGGGGCTAACACCCTCCAAACACATCCTCCTCAAGGTCAGTGGCTGACTGGTGCTATTCGCTAACACTGCATTACCATATCCAGGGGCTTTAACTTGCTAAACGCAAAAAAAGCGTATTGCGTGTCGATTACCACAATGCTAACAAAATTAGCATAACTAATAGCGGATTTTAATGGAGGTTGTTAGCTAAATATGCTAACAAGCGCAAACGAAAATGTATTAATTGCGAAGACAGGAGATCCAGCTCATAAAGCTATTCATATAGAGGAAGGAGCTACCGAATATCATCTTTGATGAGTTTGGACATTTACAAACAAATGTGAACGAGAGATATTGTGCAAATGAACAAAGTTAGCACGCATGCTTGTCTGAAGGAAGAACAGTGCTGGCTCTGGAGCAGCATGTGTACACTTTGTGTCTGTGTGGTGTCTGGAGTCACTAGGGCAGCGGGCCTGCCTGCTCTGCTCGGAGAAGTTGGGGGAGGAGCAGACTGGCCGAGAACAGAGAGGAGAAAAAAACGCAAGGAAATCAAGATACAGATAACTCATCCAAAAGGCTTTGGTTTCTCAAACATGGCAGAAAGTTTACACAATATGATGCCCCATCACCTTATTAATTCAGCCACTTTTTTAGATAAGTAGTAAGTTAAACTTAGAGGTTGCATTAACACAGGATTCTGTGCTTTTCATGCAGGAAAAAGTTCAAACGCTTAAGAAAATGCAGATCTAGAATGCTTCATATTGTCATTTTTGCATCAGACTCATTTTGTGCTTCAGTTGCACTTCTCCACTCGGATGAGAAAATCCCAAATGGGCGTTCTGTTAGCAGATAGCCTCTGACTGATGTGCAACTTTTCTATGGTACTTTTCTCGGTGTAGCCAGCATACTTTTCTCCAGTAAAATTCTCCAGTAAGTTTAACTTTAAGCAAAAAAATTGGAAATGTAGCTAGCTACATTCTGTCTAACTTAAACATTAGAAGTATAATGGCCACGTATAGTTTTTGCATAAAATATCTTGCTTTTTCATTGTAAACTCATTTACTTGTGTGGCTGCTAGCCAAATAGCGTTGCACTTCTGTTGTCATCTGATGAAAAGGAAGCTATTTTCTACCGAATGTGTTGCACTGATGTATTTTCTGTTAAGAAAAACTATAACTATTGATGCAAAAAAAACCACTGTTGGCTTTCACTATAAAACACCATCCCTGTCAATACACAGACCTGCTCCCGCTTTCTCCCATTGTGCTATTTACAAACAAACACATGACTGGCTCAACTATTCTGGGGAACTAAGCTTCATAATGTAACATAATGTAACAGGTGAAATGAAGAACGCAATCAGCTTCATCACCTGACGTATTGGACAAGTTGATTGCAGGTATTTACTTAAAAAGTAGCTACAAATATGAAAATGTATTTACATTGTTTAAACGGTATTGATGGTATTGAAAGACCATCCAGTGACTATACGGCCCATGCCCAAATGGCACCTCATTCCCTATACAGTGCACTACTTTTGACCAAGACCCAAGTGAATAGGGTGCCATTTGGGGGGCACTTTAATATAGCCTCAAGCTAGCTGGATGACAATCGAGAAGCACACAAGAGGATCAGTCTGGGTCGGAGGGGTTTTGCTGGAAAGGAAGAGATTGGCTTTTAAAGTGGAATCTCTGACCATTGATGTTCTGACTGGCTTCCAGCTCCCCGACTGACTCCAAGTGTCCATTTGTGCATCTCTGTCTGTTGAGATACCACTCTGACTCATTCAGTCAACAGTGCAGTCCTTTATTATTTATTGAGTGGTTATTTACCTCTGCCATTTGAAGAGGGCTTATAATACAATAGCTCTTACATGGAACAAAGTGCTGTTTACTGAATGTGTTGGGCTGAAAAACACTTCCAAATGTATGTAATTTGAATAGCACCAAGCTGCTTTCTAAAACATAGAGGATAATACTGGAAGGGCTGCTTTGCTTTGTTCGGGTCCTGTTTTCAGGTGGCCAGTACTAAAAAGCCCAACGACTCAAGGGAGAGAATTACTAATACAGACACATACTAAAAGATTTGACTGAACCCATGCAGACGCACACACACATACACATATTCTCACACTCACATACACATATTCTCACACACACAATCTCACACGTACCCATACACACCTACTCACACAAGCGAGAGTATGCACACGTCCACCCACACACTTGCCATGTGTTGGCTGAAATGTCAACCTGTGTGCTTGGCTGCCTCCTCTCCTCCTGAAGAGACGGCTCTCTCTCTCTCGCTCTTCTTACTTCACAGCAGCACCTGGTGGTGACAGAAAGCACAAGGGAAAGAAAAGCACTAATGCCACAGTGGAGAGGACAGGACAAGGACAGAAAGCAGAGTGGATAACACAGCACTCAGTCCCACAGTGGAGAGGACAGGACAAGGACAGAAAGCAGAGTGGATAACACAGCACTCAGTCCCACAGTGGTGAGGACAGGACAAGGACAGAAAGCAGAGTGGATAACACAGCACTCAGTCCCACAGTGGTGAGGACAGGACAAGGACAGAAAGCAGAGTGGATAACACAGCACTCAGTCCCACAGTGGTGAGGACAGGACAAGGACAGAAAGCAGAGTGGATAACACAGCACTCAGTCCCACAGTGGTGAGGACAGGACAAGGACAGAAAGCAGAGTGGATAACACAGCACTCAGTCCCACAGTGGAGAGGACAGGACAAGGACAGAAAGCAGAGTGGATAACACAGCACTCAGTCCCACAGTGGAGAGGACAGGACAAGGACAGAAAGCAGAGTGGATAACACAGCACTCAGTCCCACAGTGGAGAGGACAGGACAAGGACAGAAAGCAGAGTGGATAACACAGCACTCAGTCCCACAGTGGAGAGGACAGGACAAGGACAGAAAGCAGAGTGGATAACACAGCACTCAGTCCCACAGTGGAGAGGACAGGACAAGGACAGAAAGCAGAGTGGATAACACAGCACTCAGTCCCACAGTGGAGAGGACAGGACAAGGACAGAAAGCAGAGTGGATAACACAGCACTCAGTCCCACAGTGGAGAGGACAGGACAAGGACAGAAAGCAGAGTGGATAACACAGCACTCAGTCCCACAGTGGAGAGGACAGGACAAGGACAGAAAGCAGAGTGGATAACACAGCACTCAGTCCCACAGTGGAGAGGACAGGACAAGGACAGAAAGCAGAGTGGATAACACAGCACTCAGTCCCACAGTGGAGAGGACAGGACAAGGACAGAAAGCAGAGTGGATAACACAGCACTCAGTCCCACAGTGGTGAGGACAGGACAAGGACAGAAAGCAGAGTGGATAACACAGCACTCAGTCCCACAGTGGAGAGGAGACAAGCACCCCCTGCTGCACAAATATCCATCCCTGAACTTAGCACCCCAACCCACCCTGTCTTGTCACACACATGCCTGTCAACTCACTTTGAATTGAGGACGATCGAGCCCTGCCAAAGTTTGGAGGGATTTCAGATATTACTTCTGAAGCTAAGTAGTATAATGAATGAAAAGCCACCTCCCAAATTGATTTCCAACTAAATCAAACCCTCAGTATTCAATTATCTCCTGGAGTTGGCCACGGACAAACTTTAAAGTTCTAAAGACAGAGGAAGGAGGAAGGCGACGACAGCGCACAGTAGAATGTAAATGACTTGCCCCTCCCTGGTGTGGTGTGGTGATGTGTCAGTGCAGGTGGCCCGGTGGAGGCTGTATCTGTGGCTGATGAATGAGCTGTTGAAGTGCAGCCCATTGGTACAGCCCAGCCAGCTAGCTGGTGGCAGCTCACATTCTGCCTAGTTAAGAATTTGTCTCCCTCTGCCAGGCTGGCTTAATTGAAGAAATCAGGTTCTAGACTAGACAGGGTGTTACATTGGACTAGAGCTGCCCGTCTGGGTTCAACCTAACAACTCTGCAACATCAGTATAGCATGACCAGAATTACTGCACCAATTTGAAGATAAATGTTTGATTATAGGATTTCAGATTAATACAAAATTCCTAACATACTGTTTCTCAACAAGTAATTCAGCTCAGTCAAAAATAGTTTGGTGACATTTACATCTTTGTTAAGTTACATAGTGCAAATGCTATCCATTGAAAATCTTTCTTTCTGTATCTAAATATGATTTCTCAATTAAAAAACCGCTAGTGCTGCGTTTACTTTTGAAGGCATACGAAGTTTTGGCCTGGCAAACTGTAGACTGTTGTTCAGCAATTTGTGTTTGAAAAGACAAGCAGACAAAGTGGCCCGGCAACATAAGGCCTGAGCCATGATTGGTTATCTACGCAGGGACCAGTGACTTTTTTATTGTATCAGAGCAGGAGCACAATTATCAGTAAATTACAGAAACCTGTCCTGTCAGAGATATCAAGCAACACATTAATCAAGCCATTGACACAGCAATTGTGTTCCAAAAAACAAGTGGCCTTCAGACCCTGGTCCTGCCTGTCTGCCTGCTTGCTGCTACGTGTATCGAATGTTTGGCTTAACTAATTAACGTCTGAACGCAATTAGAGCGCACTATCTCTGAAATTAGGCCTGCCATAGTGTTAATTACATAATTACTGAAGATGTCAGCTCGGCAGGGGGATGGAGGGAGGGAGAATGAGCTATGGGGGAGGCTTTGCTTTCAGGGGGTGAACTATAGACGATTCATGATCCTGGGCTTTGTGGGAAAATATTTAGTTAATTTTGAAAAGGCCAGCATATTTAGAGGGAAAGACAACAAGCCTGACCTTTCTGGAAAACAACCCAAGTTTCTACTCTTTCTTTCTGTCGGATTTATTCAAAGTTTGTTCTCATTAGCTGCAGGTGTTTGCTGTCTAACATAACGCTGCTTGTTTTGTTATAGTACCAGACAGGGACTGTTCTTCCTCCATGAATTTGTAGTTTACCAATTAGAACTGTATGGATGGCTTTCATCCCCAAGGTCTCATGCCATGACATGTTACGTTATAGTGGCGGGTTGAGAACAAGTTGAATTCATCACCACTTTAACACTTTAACATCACTATCCTTATAGATTTACCTAATGTACGGTTTAGTTTCCAGACATCTTAGTCTAGGTTTGGAGGTGCCAGGGGTATGGAGCAGCGTTCAAGGGGGCACAGACAGGCAAGGTGCCAGCGGGCCAGGGAGTCCCCCAGAATGAGATGCAGATGAGCAGCCATGCTGTATAATCAAGCTTCATTACTACCGTCCCAGAGACAGGGAGGGGGTCACCGCCACAGCTGTTCCAACACTGACACAACCTCTTCTTCAACCCCCGTCTCTCTCGTCCTGTCTGTCCTCTCCAGCCACAGCCTGACAACCAGCCATGCAATCAGCCTCACCCATTCTCTCTTCCTACAAAGCAGCAGAGAGTCTCAGTCCCCAAACCTACCCTTACATCCACCTCACGCTTCAGTAGTCTGCTGTTTTCACAGGAAATTAGCCAGACATCCCCGAGGTAGATCTCCTGCATAGTAAGAGATATGTCCTAGCTAGATGGCAAGGTGTTATGCAGCTTTGCATTCATTTGCTGCTCCCTGCTCCCTGATGGCCCAGTTTCCTGGGACTGTGACCGCTCTATGACTGAGTCTCTGTGACTGAGTCTCTGTGACTGAGTCTATGTGACTGCTGTGTGAATTACTCTCTGTGACTGAGTCTCTGTGACTGCTGTATGACTGAGTCTCTGTGACTGAGTCTCTGTGACTGCTGTGTGACTGAGTCTCTGTGACTGCTGCGTGACTGAGTCTCTGTGACTGCTGTGTGACTGAGTCTCTGTGACTGCTGTGTGACTGAGTCTCTGTGACTGCTGTGTGACTGAGTCTCTGTGACTGCTTTGTGACTGAGTCTCTGTGACTGCTGTGTGACTGAGTCTCTGTGACTCCTGTGTGACTGAGTCTCTGTGACCGCTGTGTGACTGCGTCTCTGTGACTGCTGTGTGACAGTCTCTGTGACTCCTGTTTGACTGAGTCTCTGTGACTGCTGTGTGACTGAGTCTCTGTGACTCCTGTTTGACTGAGTCTCTGTGACTGCTGTGTGACTGAGTCTCTGTGACTCCTGTTTGACTGAGTCTCTGTGACCGCTGTGTGTCTGCGTCTCTGTGACTGCTGTGTGACTGAGTCTCTGTGACTCCTGTTTGACTGAGTCTCTGTGACTGCTGTGTGACTGAGTCTCTGTGACTCCTGTTTGACTGAGTCTCTGTGACTGCTGTGTGACTGAGTCTCTGTGACTAAGTCTATGTGACTGCTGTGTGACTGAGTCTCTGTGACTGCTGTGTGACTGAGTCTCTGTGACTGCTGTGTGACTGAGTCTCTGTGACTCCTGTTTGACTGAGTCTCTGTGACTCCTGTTTGACTGAGTCTCTGTGACTGCTGTTTGACTGAGTATGTGACTCGTGTGACTGTGACTCCCCTGTCATCCTTTCTAGCTACTGCTGGCTGGCTGTCACTTTGACAGTGCAAGAAGTGTTTCTCAAAATAGACCTTAGGCCTACACATTCCACTTCAAATACTTAGCAGTAAACTTCTTCTAGATAGGTTTTAGATTGCATCCTATCCATCCTTTCAATTGCTGGTGCAGGGGAGTGTTGCTTATTGATTTTAGTTTTTAGATTTATAATACTTTTTATTTATTGGTTTTAGATCACAACAGAATCACAACAAAATCTATATATATACATTTAAGTATTTATAACAAGCACATATAACAATCAGTATTAAATAAAACAATATCATTGTTGACCCTAAGAAGTAATGACGATACCAAAATAATAATAAAAACGAAACAAAAAAATGTCAGAAGTGTTGCTTATTCAGTTAAATAGTTTCATGAATATGTTTAATGTTCATGAGTCTTTAGAGGTGACTTTAAGGTCAAATAGTCACTCTTCTACTGAAATGTCTTTCTACCCCTCATCCAGTGTCTGAAGAGTGTGCTCTCTTGCCCCCTATGGCCAGCCCAGCCCGGTGCTGGCTGAAAGAGTAGAGGTGTCGAGGGCTCTCCAGGGGGAGTGATTACCTTGAAGCCAGTCCCAGCCCAATCCCACCTCAGCCCCACAGCTTTATGGCTCTCTGACCACAGGCTCTGTATTTATCACACCAAGCTTTATGGGGGCAGTAAAAAAAAGTCCCTTGATGAATTTGATGGGCTTATGAAAACATTTTCAGCCGCCTCTAACTCTCTGGCTGGCTCTCTGGGTTCTGCTGGGAGCTAGGCTCCTGCTCTTCATCTTCCTTCTCCTGCGTTTCACCTTCTCATCTTTATCCTCCTCTTTTTCCTCCTCATCCTCCCCCTCCACCTCCTCAGGGAAGGACACAGGGGAGTGCAGTGAGGGGCTGAATTGGACGGTGGGTGGCAGGTAGCCTAGCAGTTAGAGAAGTGGGTCAGTTACCGGTTTGAATCCAAGCTCAGTTGGGGAAATCTGGTGCAGAGTTAGCCTGCAACCGGAGGGTTGCTGGCATCATCCTAGATGCCATCACTTGCCCTACCGTTGGGCCCTTGAGCAAGGCACTTAAACCCCTATAATTGTTCCAGGGGCGCTGCACTGTAGCTGACCCATTGATTCCGGCCACTCGGTGTGTGTCTCGGGGGGTTGTGAGCATAAAGACACATTTCTGTTGTCTGTAAGTTAATGGATAATAAAGTACATCTTATCTTAGGCGGCATAGTAGGTAAGACAGGCCTTCTGGTGACTGAACGGGTACACACCTGTCTAAAGAGAAACGCAGCAGATCCAGGCCTACTTAATGTGGATTTTGTTGACACCCTCGGTGCATTATAGTATGTGAGGTGGTCCACCACCTCCAATTAATTCTCCAACACCCTCTCAACTCCATCTTGTGTATTCCCAAGAGTGTGCTCACCACACCAGCCCAGAGGTTTCTACAGCTGACCTCTTTCCATCAACAGAAGGGTTTTAAGGACAGTTGGGTTCAAGCTGTTGGAGTGAGTCAGTGAAATGGGTCAGATAGTGGTCCATTTTACCCTACAGTAACTCTCCTCTCCTCCATCGCCACAGGAGAACAGAAGGTGGATGTCAGTCACAGTGGGGGAGCCCTGGGAGAGAGAGGGAGAGGAGAGGCTGACTCCCCTCGGGAGCTGTCCCCATGAAGAATCGCTGAAGCAGGGAATTCAACGTCCCAAGACTCCTGCAGCAAGACAAAGGACTGTCCGTCTGCTCCTTCTGTCGCCTCACTCTGGGCTTGCATCCCATATGGCACCCTATTCCCTATGTAGTGCAGTACTTCCACAGGCCCTGGTGAAAAGTAGTGGACTATAAAGGGAATAGGGTGCCAAATGAGACGCAGGGCTACTGTAGCTCTGGCTGCAGCTCACTGGGGACCCAGTCAGCAAAGTGGCTCTTAGAGCTGCTGTTCCCTACTAGCTCACTACAGGACGACTACTGGAGTCACTGTGTGTCTTTTGTTGTTACCGACTCTCTCCGCCAGAAAGGGATGTTTATATTGCGACTGACACAGCATCTTACAACTGGCCATTAAAGCTTTGCTCCTTTATTGTCCTAAAAGGAAAGTCTAGTGTGTAGAGCTGTTGGTGCAGATAGTGACTGCTTTTAAATGAACAAATAACAAAAGTTATGGCTTTAAGTCCCATGCTAAAAGGAGCCGTGCAGCTTCGCTCCCTGAGATGTCCAGTTTCCAGTGGTCCCCACCTAATACAGTGAATGGAGGATGCTTGCTGTCCAGTTCATACTGACAGCGACCTCCCGCCCAGTGGGAAGAGAGGAAAACACACCACACACAGCTAGCCACGTCTGAAGTCTCACTCCTGGAGGTGGAAGGGTGGGCGATGGGCAGGTGGGCGATGAAGGAAGAACTCTCCCATCTGTCCCGTCCCACGAGTGTAAACTTCTTCATTCTGTTGGCTGGCCCATGAATATGAACAGTGTTTCTTCCCCTCTGAATAAGCCAATAGAGCAGTAAAGGGTGAGTTCTGTCTCATACTATGTTTAATGCATGCCCCCACGGGCTGAGACTTTGTTTGAAAAATTGTGCCCTTCTCTTTCTCTCTCGTCTCTCTCTCTCTCTCTCTCTCTGTTTGACTCTCTCTCCTGAATCTCTCTCTCTCTGTTTGACTCTCTCGTCTCTCTCGCTCTCTCTCTCTCTCTCTCTGTTTGACTCTCTCTTGTCTCTCTCTCTCGTCTCGCTCTCTCTCTCTCTCTCTGTTTGACTCTCTCTTGTCTCTCTCTCTATCTGTTTGACACTCTCTTGTCTCTCTCTCTCTCTATCTGTTTGACTCTCTCCTGGATCTCTCTCTCTTTCTCTATCTGTTTGACTCTCTCTTGTCTCTCTCTCTCTCTTTGTTTGACTCTCTCTTGTCTCTCTCTCTATCTGTTTGACTCTCTCCTGGATCTCTCTCTCTCTATCTGTTTGACTCTCTCTTGTCTCTCTCTCTCTCTATCTGTTTGACTCTCTCTCCTGGATCTCTCTCTCTTTCTCTATCTGTTTGACTCTCTCTTGTCTCTCTCTCTCTCTTTGTTTGACTCTCTCTTGTCTCTCTCTCTATCTGTTTGACTCTCTCCTGGATCTCTCTCTCTCTATCTGTTTGACTCTCTCTTGTCTCTCTCTCTCTATCTGTTTGACTCTCTCTCCTGGATCTCTCTCTCTTTCTCTATCTGTTTGACTCTCTCTTGTCTCTCTCTCTCTATCTGTTTGACTCTCTCTCCTGGATCTCTCTCTCTATCTGTTTGACTCTCTCTCCTGGATCTCTCTCTCTATCTGATGACTCTCTCCTGGATCTCTTTCTCTATCTGTTTGACTCTCTCTTGTCTCTCTCTCTCTATCTGTTTGACTCTCTCTCCTGGATCTCTCTCTCTCTCTCTCTCTCTCTCTCTCTGTTTGACTCTCTCTTGTCTATTATTCTCTTTATCTAGCTATCCCTTTTTCTCTGTGCTGCTAGAGGAGAAAGAGAGAGAGAGAGGGAGATTGAAGTCAGCCAGTGTGTTTCAGGAGGCTATATGTCCAGATGGCCAGTGTGTTGGCTCTACCACCACCTCACTCAGTTGTCTATCCGCTAGCTAGCTGGGTTTTCATAAAGCACACACACTCTGCACAGCACAGAGGAAATGGCTCTTCTTCGGGGATATCTGTTTTATGAGGCATGCAGGCAGCTTTCTCATCTGTTAGCTGTTTTCTCCCCTCAAATTGCACACACGCACACACACACACACACACATGCACACACACGCGCACACACACACACATGAAAACCATCCCTCCCACGGCAGAACAACAACAGACCAGCCTTAAAGAGAGGTGGTGGCTAATTACTAAAATAGTAGAAAACATGAATAAATGAAACAGATGCTCAGCTATCTGCATCAGGTTTTATTGAGCAGGAGTTGAATGCTGCTTTTCACTCCGCATTGGGAATTAAATCCAAAACTGCTGATTTTCACTGCATCACTCACAGCTCCACAACCATATTGGTCAGAGACATTGTTTGCTCCTGAAGGAAGGTATTCTGCTCCACCAGACACTGAGAGAATAGGTTTATGGAAATCCCAAGGTGCTGTCTCTCCACCCAACATGTGTCTACGAACCCGCTAGTCATGTCTTAATCCACTAGCATATGGATAATAATTGATTGAGCGTCTTAACCAGAGTGCCTAACATCCATTTGGAACCTCAGAGTAGAAAAATCATTCCGATGTCATTGAATTATCTAAAATAACATTATTAACCTCTTAATAATGATTAATGTATAACTAATACCATTTATGTAGTCATTACGGTATAAGAATTCAGCTTGGATGTGTTATTGTGCTTTGCAGGTACATTCTTATAACCAAGCAGTTGTTTTTTTACCACGCTCATGAATACCTCCAGAAGAAGTAGTGGCGCGTCAGTCGTCAGGGATCTATTTTATCTCTCAGGTTACTTGTTTACTGCACTTTATTTTCTTCCCTTTTTTACCAAAAGGACAAACCGTTCCTACCCTCCACTCAGCCCTTAGAAAGCCGCTGAGTCTGACAACACACACTTTGTATAGGTCTTCCTGTTGACTGTTTTTCTTATTAAAACAAATGGCAACTGTGGGGACCCAAAGAGAAAAGTGCTGAACAGTTAACATTTAACTCAAATGGAGCTGGAATGGGGAGAGTGGGAAGGAGGAAGGAATGCAGCAGTAACAATGCTGGAGGTAGACTGGGCCTCCACTCTCCTCCTCTCCTCGTCGTCCCGCTAAAACAAGATTGATGGGCTCCTGAAGCCCGTCATATCTTAGCTGCTGATGTGCGTCGTGGGTGCTTTATGTGGCCGTGGGTGCTTTATGTGGCCGTGGGTGCTTTATGTGGCCGTGGGTGCTTTATGTGGCCGTGGGTGCTTTATGTGGCCGTGGGTGCTTTATGTGGACGTGGGTGCTTTATGTGGCCGTGGGTGCTTTATGTGGCCGTGGGGGCTTTATGTGGCCGTGGGTGCTTTATGTGGCCGTGGGTGCTTTATGTGGTCGTGGGTGCTTTATGTGGTCGTGGGTGCTTTATGTGGCCGTGGGTGCTTTATGCGGCCGTGGGTGCTTTATGTGGTCGTGGGAGCTTTATGTGGCCGTGGGTGCTTTATGTGGTCGTGGGTGCTTTATGTGGTCGTGGGTGCTTTATGTGGCCGTGGGTGCTTTATGTGGTCGTGGGTTCTTTATGTGGCCGTGGGTGCTTTATGTGGTCGTGGGTGCTTTATGTGGCCGTGGGTACTTTATGTGGTCGTGGGTGCTTTATGTGGGATTGAGGGCTTTGCTATTGAGCCCATCACTTTGGGGCTTTTGGGACTTACAGTACTGACATGCAATGAGAGGTGGTGAAAGAGAGCGAGGAGAGGAGAGAGGACGGTCTGAAAGGGAAGGTTACACAGGTCCACAGAGAGAAAGCAGCCAGGGCCTTCTTCTCCTCCCGCTGTCTCTCTTTCGATCATCGTTCTGTTCCTCTCTTCCTGCCCTCTCACAAATTTTGGTCCAGTTTGGAGACCGTAAACCCAGACATTTAAGCACTTCTTCATGAGCCTACTGGGGCAATATGGGTAAGGGTATGCCCTCCTATGTTGCTTTCCCAGCAAAAATGCCATTATAGTCCTGCACATTTCTCACACTACAGTATCATTCATCCATGTGTTCTCCTCCCTCTCTCCTACCCTGCATGGTATTGCCTGCCTCCCACCTCCCTCCCTTCCCTCTCTCCTCTCTCCTACCCTGCATGGTATTGCCTGCCTCCCACCTCCCTCCCTTCCCTCTCTC
Organism: Salmo trutta; assembly: GCF_901001165.1. Classification (NCBI taxonomy): domain Eukaryota; kingdom Metazoa; phylum Chordata; class Actinopteri; order Salmoniformes; family Salmonidae; genus Salmo; species Salmo trutta. The sequence goes on along the minus strand of NC_042986.1, from coordinate 15,767,169 downwards.
CCCTCTCCTACCCTGCATGGTATTGCCTGCCCCCCACCTCCCTCCCTTCCCTCTCTCCTCTCTCCTACCCTGCATGGTATTGCCTGCATCCCACCTCCCTTCCCTCCCTCTCTCCTCTCTCCTACCCTGCATGGTATTGCCTGCCTCCCACCTCCCTCCCTTCCCTCTCTCCTCTCTCCTACCCTGCATGGTATTGCCTGCCTCCCACCTCCCTCCCTTCCCTCTCTCCTCTCTTCTACCCTGCATGGTATTGCCTGCCTCCCACCTCCCTCCCTTCCCTCTCTCCTCTCTTCTACCCTGCATGGTATTGCCTGCCTCCCACCTCCCTCCCTCCCCTCTCTCCTCTCTCCTACCCTGCATGGTATTGCCTGCCTTCCCCCCACCTCCCTCCCTTCCCTCTCTCCTCTCTCCTACCCTGCATGGTATTGCCTGCCTCCCACCTCCCTCCCTTCCCTCTCTCCACTCCCCTCAAGCTGTATAATTGACAGGCTTCAGCAGTTAAGACCTCCGACAGCTCTTTCTTCATTTGGAGACACTTTGTCGGTTTTAATCAGCCTTTTAATTGGCAGGCTGGCGGTGGATGAGTGGCACCAGGGTTTGGAGAGGAGAGCAGAGGAAAGTAGGAGGGGAGAGCAGAGGAAAGTAGGAGGGGAGAGGAGAGCAGAGAGGACACGGTGACATTCTGTCCTCAGTCCTCTCCTCCTCTCTCTCGTCGCTCTAGAGAACAGTTTTAGGTCAGTAGTGTGGGGTGTCGAGGCAAGGTTACATGAGACTAGTCTGACTGTGTAACTGACTGACACCACTTCTCAGTCACTCACTCTGGTTCATTTATTGAACCATTGAGATAAGTAGTGTTAAAGTCATTCACTCACAAAGTCAGTCATAAAATGCGCAAACACAACCTGCTTAAACACACACATACACATACACACACACACAATAGCAAAACACAACCCACACAAAGCCCACACATATTCACACACACACTACATATGCACACACACACATAACACACACACGCAGACTGACACAACAGATGCATACACATTACACACGCACACTCACACACACACTTTTTTAAACTCATCATTTGCTTCTGCTACTCTGTTCTTTATTATACCTTATTATTATCTATCCTGATGTCTAGTCACTTTACCCTGCCTTCATGTACATGTCTACCTCATACCTTATTATTATCTATCCTGATGCCTAGTCACTTTACCCTGCCTTCATGTACATATCTACCTCATACCTTATTACTATCTATCCTGATGCCTAGTCACTTTACCCTGCCTTCATGTACATATCTACCTCAAATACCTTATTATCTATCCTGATGCCTAGTCACTTTACCCTGCCTTCATGTACACATCTACCTCATTATTATCTATCCTGATGCCTAGTCACTTTACCCTGCCGTCATGTACATATCTACCTCAAATACCTTATTATTATCTATCCTGATGCCTAGTCACTTTACCCTGCCTTCATGTACATATCTACCTCATACCTTATTATTATCTATCCTGATGCCTAGTCACTTTACCTTGCCTTCATGTACACATCTACCTCATACCTTATTATTATCTATCCTGATGCCTAGTCACTTTACCCTGCCTTCATGTACATATCTACCTCAAATACCTTATTATTATCTATCCTGATGCCTAGTCACTTTACCCTGCCTTCATGTACATATCTACCTCATACCTTATTATTATCTATCCTGATGCCTAGTCACTTTACCCTGCCTTCATGTACATATCTACCTCAAATACCTTATTATTATCTATCCTGATGCCTAGTCACTTTACCCTGCCTTCATGTACATATCTACCTCATACCTTATTATTATCTATCCTGATGCCTAGTCACTTTACCCTGCCTTCATGTACATGTCTACCTCATACCTTATTATTATCTATCCTGATGCCTAGTCACTTTACCCTGCCTTCATGTACATATCTACCTCATACCTTATTACTATCTATCCTGATGCCTAGTCACTTTACCCTGCCTTCATGTACATATCTACCTCAAATACCTTATTATTATCTATCCTGATGCCTAGTCACTTTACCCTGCCTTCATGTACATATCTACCTCATACCTTATTATTATCTATCCTGATGTCTAGTCACTTTACCCTGCCTTCATGTATATATCTACCTCAAATACCTTATTATCTATCCTGATGCCTAGTCACTTTACCCTGCCTTCATGTACATATCTACCTCAAATACCTTATTATTATCTATCCTGATGCCTAGTCACTTTACCCTGCCTTCATGTACATATCTACCTCATACCTTATTATTATCTATCCTGATGCCTAGTCACTTTACCCTGCCTTCATGTACATATCTACCTCAAATACCTTATTATTATCTATCCTGATGTCTAGTCACTTTACCCTGCCTTCATGTACATATCTACCTCATTATTATCTATCCTGATGCCTAGTCACTTTACCCTGCCTTCATGTACATGTCTACCTCATACCTTATTATTATCTATCCTGATGCCTAGTCACTTTACCCTGCCTTCATGTACATATCTACCTCATACCTTATTATTATCTATCCTGATGCCTAGTCACTTTACCCTGCCTTCATGTACATATCTACCTCAAATACCTTATTATTATCTATCCTGATGTCTAGTCACTTTACCCTGCCTTCATGTACATATCTACCTCAAATACCTTATTATTATCTATCCTGATGCCTAGTCACTTTACCCTGCCTTCTTGTACATATCTACCTCATACCTTATTATTATCTATCCTGATGCCTAGTCACTTTACCCTGCCATCATGTACATATCTACCTCAAATACCTTATTATTATCTATCCTGATGCCTAGTCACTTTACCCTGCCTTCATGTACACATCTACCTCAAATACCTTATTATTATCTATCCTGATGCCTAGTCACTTTACCCTGCCTTCATGTACATATCTACCTCATACCTTATTATTATCTATCCTGATGCCTAGTCACTTTACCCTGCCTTCATGTACATATCTACCTCAAATACCTTATTATTATCTATCCTGATGCCTAGTCACTTTACCCTGCCTTCATGTACATATCTACCTCATACCTTATTATTATCTATCCTGATGCCTAGTCACTTTACCCTGCCTTCATGTACATATCTACCTCAAATACCTTATTATTATCTATCCTGATGCCTAGTCACTTTACCCTGCCTTCATGTACATATCTACCTCTAATACCTTATTATTATCTATCCTGATGCCTAGTCACTTTACCCTGCCTTCATGTACATATCTACCTCAAATACCTTATTATTATCTATCCTGATGACTAGTCACTTTACCCTGCCTTCATGTACATATCTACCTCAAATACCTTATTATTATCTATCCTGATGTCTAGTCACTTTACCCTGCCTTCATGTACATATCTACCTCAAATACCTTATTATTATCTATCCTGATGCCTAGTCACTTTACCCTGCCTTCATGTACATATCTACCTCAAATACCTTGTACCTCTGCATATTGATCTGGTACTGGTACTCCCTGTATATATCTCCACATTGATCTGGTACTGGTACTCCCTGTATATAGTTCCACATTGATCTGGTACAGGTACTCCCTGTATATAGCTCCACATTGATCTGGTACTGGTACTCCCTGTATATAGCTCCACATTGATCTGGTACTGGTTCTCCCTGTATATATCTCCACATTGATCTGGTACTGGTACTCCCTGTATATATCTCCACATTGATCTGGTACTGGTACTCCCTGTATATAGCTCCACATTGATCTGGTACTGGTACTCCCTGTATATAGCTCCACATTGATCTGGTACTGGTACTCCCTGTATATAGCTCCACATTGATCTGGTACTGGTACTCCCTGTATATAGTTCCACATTGATCTGGTACTGGTACTCCCTGTATATAGTATAGCTCATAAGTAAGCATTTCATGGTAAAGTCTACACCTGTTGTATTCGCTGCATGTGACAAATAAAATTTGATTTGATTTGAAAACTCACCCATATCTCAACGTTAAGGAGGCATAAAGAATCTGTGGAACGAAGAAGGTGTAAATAGATTCCCCCATGAAGAATCCAATAAGGACTATAGAGAACATCTCTGGGTAAATGGAATAACCTGAGGATAAAATATGTACATCTGATTTGCCATGTTCACGGGTCTGATTAGAATGTCACCAGGGGGAATATGTAGGGAGTCCTCTCATCTGGGCTCTGACTCCTGGGTTTGGGAGGGATGGAGTCTGTCTGTGGTTGAAGCTGCTGTGTACTCTCTCTTCCAGCCAGGAGAATCATCTCTGCCAAGGCTTAAACTAGGACACAAAGGAAGACTGCGGTGCTTGATGCTCCCCTCCAGCTGAGGTGTTAGTAATACTATGGGAGAGGGTACACAAGTTTGAAGGGAATCCGGAATGAAAGGAAGAAAGAGTGAGAGACAGATGTAGATACTGAAAAGATAGAGAGACAGTGTGTCCCCGGGCCCAAGTTTTGCCTGAATTACCTTATATATATATATATATATATATATATATATATATATATATATATATAAATATGTATAGATTTTTCTACTAGCACTGACTTTGCTGATAGCTACTTTACTGAGAAAATGTTTGCTTACTCTGACTGAGATATGTGGTTGTCCCACCCACCAGGCTATCTTAACCCCTTACACACTGTTGATTTTATGTGCATTTTACATTTACTGCACTTTTCGCCACATTGGTTAATAACGAAATCTGAAAATACTCAGGGTACATTCAGTAACATGATAAGAATATTCTTGAAGAATTTGGGGAAGGTGCCAGATGACAAGGGTTTGAGTGAGAGGTCTAACTTGTGTTTCCAAGTGGCCACACCTCTCTAAAGTGTGCACAGTTCCTAAGTCATTTCAACGCACTTTAATGACTGAAAAAGAGTCTTCAGCTATATGTTTTTTAGAGCTCTCCTAGCTGTGCCGTTGAGGAACTAGAGCAAGCACACTTGTAGTGGTTTTCAATTACTGTTGTTGTTTACGCAATCCAAACACGGTCCGTTATAAATCGCAATCTGGGTCAGGTGGGCATAATTTGTTAGCTTGTTCTATTGCCAATGTGATGGAACATTTTATGTTGCTGCTTTTCTATTTACCAATTTCTGTGTTCATGCAAGTGACTGATTGAACGAATCCTCACTATCAGTAGCTGCAATTTGGCAGTACGCCCAGACCTTGTTTTGAGAACAAAAGATATCTCAGTTTCAAGGTCTCAGCTTAGAGAGAAGAAGCCTTGTGAGGTATTGCTCTGTCACATGAAGGAACCAGACGTTAATGATCAATTATTATGAATAATGAATAAGCTAAATCATGCAAATATTACTTCCTGTGTAAGTATCTAAGAGAACTGGCCAGGCAGAGCTCCTGACAGACATTCACTATGGTGCATCAAGTTGGTTGGAACCTCTCCAGCACGCTGACAATAAACAAACATTAATTTAAGATTGACTTTGAGTATCCCTGTGTAAGAATGTCCACAACACCAACATGACTAGCTAAATTATGAAATAGGATCTTACAGTGTTAGACTTTCACTAGGCAATTCAGAGATGCAGATTGTAATTTTGGTGTGCATAGAATGAAGTCACACATTTTCTTCACAATACAACAAATATAGGCTCCTTCTGTTCAGGACAACCCAGGGTATAACGCCATGTCATCTTGTAACTCTACATCCAACATAGTGATCATAAACGTTTACCTAGTATATTTTTATGATATGGAAATGTGAAATGCAGGTGTTTGGCTTGTATGACTAAAATGTAAATGTAAATGTATGACTACAGAACGGTATTTATTATAATCCTCCACATCTCATCTTTCAAAATACATAGTCCTCTTAATTTACAGCATTTCCCTCACTCAGAATTTCTTTCTTTTTTTTACTAAAGTTGCACAATTAGCGGGAGGGATGGGGTCAACTTCTTGTCATGTGCGGTGCTCAAGTTCAGAACGTCTGTCAGTCAAAACCCATACAGAGCTGTGAAGCGCAGAGCCTGAGCTCTGACGTCATGTATCGCATGTTACTGTACGGCCACTGCATTCCAATTTAGGAGCTTATCAGTGTCCAAATCTGTCATTTTCAACCTGTATACGGGTACCAGTGTAAGGGGCTATGATGAGTGCACTAACTGTAAGGTGCCTGGATAAGAGCATCTGCTAAATGACTAAAATGTCAGCAACACAAACCACAGCTCCCTTTTTGTCCAACCCTCTTAGCTGTCTGTCATTTCCTTGCCGTGGCAGCTAATGCCAATGTTGCATATCTGAAGGAACACGTGTATGCAAGGAAACGTTGTGCATCTGTGTGTATTTAGGTGTGTCAGTCAGTCTGAGTGTGTGTTTGTGAAAGCAAGAGGCGCTTACAGCCCCCTTTATTTAATCAACAAGCACCCTGTGTATTCACCAAACCAATTAAGAATCATTCATTTTCTAATGAAGGCCCTGCCGAGGGGCATGCAGACAAGACACAGCCCAGGCATGGACAGCCCTTTCTGCTCCGCATAGAGCAACCGGAGCACCAGTCGTAGGCCCGTTCTCACCTGCACATACTGCTTTCTCTACCTACTCAGCACATCCCACCAACCAGCCCCTCAACAGTAAAAAAAAAAGTATAATTGAATTCATTATTCCCTAGTTTTATGACTTGTTCCGCTTTGGTTTTAATTCGTCCTGTAAAATATGAGGCCCCGGATCCCCTCTCCTCCACTGCCTTTCCCTCTCTCCTCTCTTATCCTCTCCTCTCCCAGGCTTCCCGGTAGAGTGCTGCTCTGCTCCCTGTCCCGTGGTGGGTTTATGGACCGGGGGCTCCTGTGCGTGGGAGCCGTCTCCTCTCCGCCACTTATCAACTCCTCAAGGTTGGAGGAGAGGAGGATGTGGGAGGAGGAGTTGGGGATGGGAGCGCCAGATAACATCAGAAAGCTTGGCTAGCTCTTTAATAGGCGAAACTGCTTGACCTTCAAAATGACTCCCATCCCTAACTCTGTTTTGAAGATATTGGCCGTCTACGTATTGATTTAGTAATGAGAATATAATCTGAAAACATTTCTGTCAATATTTCCTCCGCCAGGTTTGGATTCCTGGAGAGAGATGATGCCGAGTCAGTCTGCAGCAGCAGTGCAAGGTTATCAGCAGCATCTTTGTACTCTTCCGAGACATGTCTTTTGTGATAAACAGACAGTTTATTGAATAGTTTTCCTAGACACAACCTTGGCAGAGGCCTTCTGTAAACGGTGCCTGTGGGCTCCCCACCTTGGCCCTGGCCCTGATGCAAAGCACAAAGACTGGAGATGAGGGCTCCGCTGGCAGCCTGTCTAAACCACCCGCTCCCTTGGCTTCAGGTCTCCTCCTTAGCTTGTATGGTGTTCAGCCTCTCTCCTTAGCATGGTGCTCAGGCTCTCTGCAGGGCAAGAGATGGCCATAGCATAGCCAGCAGGGTGTTAAGCTCCTGCCCTCATGCAACACGCCTTCCCTGTGGCTCAGTTGGTAGAGCATGGTGTTTGCAACGCCAGCATGGTGTGTGCAACGCCAGGGTTGTGGGTTCGATTCCCACGGGGGGCCAGTACAAAAAAATGTAATAAAAAAAAAAAAAAAATGCATGAAATGAAAATGAAATGTATGTATTCACTACTGTAAGTCGCTCTGGATAAGAGCGTCTGCTAAATGACTAAAATGTAAATGTAAATTCAATACCTCACACAGTCCTATAGAGGTAGGCAATACACACACTGCCCATACAGAACACCACTGCCCATACAGAAGACCACAGCCCATACTGCCCATACAGAAGACCACAGCCCAGACAGAACTGTCCATCCAGAACACCACTGCCCATACAGAACACCACAGCCCAGACAGAAATGTCCATCCAGAACACCACTGCCCGTACAGAACAGCCCAGACAGAACACCACAGCCCAGACAGAACTGTCCATCTAGAACACCACTGCCCATACAGAACACCACTGCCCATACAGAACACCACAGCCCAGACAGAACAGCCCATCCAGAACACCACAGCCCAGACAGAACTGTCCATTCAGAACACCACAGTCCATCCAGAACACCACAGCCCAGATAGAACTGTCCATCCAGAACACCACAGTCCATCCAGAACACCACAGCCCAGACAGAACTGTCCATTCAGAACACCACAGTCCATCCAGAACACCACAGCCCAGACAGAACTGTCCATCCAGAACACCACAGTCCATCCAGAACACCACAGCCCAGATAGAACTGTCCATCCAGAACACCACAGCCCAGACAGAACTGTCCATTCAGAACACCACAGTCCATCCAGAACACCACAGCCCAGATAGAACTGTCCATCCAGAACACCACAGACCATACAGAGCAGCCCATCCAGAACACCACAGTCCATGCAGAACATCACAGCCCAGACAGAACTGTCCATTCAGAACACCACAGTCCATCCAGAACACCACAGCTCAGATAGAACTGTCCATCCAGAACACCACAGACCATACAGAGCAGCCCATCCAGAACACCACAGACCATACAGAGCAGCCCATACAGAACACCCCAGACCATACAGAGCAGCCCATACAGAGCAACACAGACCATACAGAACACCACAGACCATACAGAACAGCTCATACAGAACACCACAGACCATACAGAACACCACTGACAATACAGAACAGCTCATACAATTCATACAGAACACCACAGACCATACAGAACACCACAGACCATACAGAACAGCTCATACAAAACACCACAACCCACATCACACTGTTTACAGAATTCTCACGGTAATCCTCCAGTATTGATAAATCATTGTCTAAATAGGTGTAATTAGCACCTTATACCTGTAACGATTTACATCAAATAATAATCAGAGTCAATATTTATCCTGTAGTAATGTTTTAATAATGCTATTTCTGTGAAGTGGCTGTAATATAAATTCCAGTTTATTTCATGTTGCTTAAATTTCTCCCTAGTTGCGTTTCATTTCATTTTCCTGGTTTGTTTTTTGTTTATTTGGATGAGGATCCAGCCCAGGCTTGGGTCCTGACTGACTGGCTGACTGATGTCCCAGCCCAATACTGTGTCTCTGTTATGGGGCAGTCATTGGCACAGAGCACCTCGGAGCATGGAACCACGCCATTGGCCACACAGCACACTGCCTCTGGGGTTACTCAGGGAATATGGATGCTGTGTTTTACCATTGGAGAGTGAATGGTTTCATTTCATAGTGTCTGTCGACATATAAATGGAGTACAGATCATAAAGCATTATGGTGCTCACAGACAGGGACACGGTTGTAAATCCAAACTGCGCATGTCTGGGTGGGTGAGAGGAGGCGGACATGATGGAGTCAGATGTATCGTGGTGCATTTTTAGTACACATGCTGTTAGCAGTCCTGATGAGGGTCAGTAGGAATGACGAGAATCATTATAACAATAATAGCCAATAAACTGTTAATACCTTAGTTTGTTTTAAAGAACACAGATTGGCCTCATGGGGGTTCTCACATTATATACAGTGGAGAAGGTTAGCACCAAAATGTCTGTGTAATCTGTAACCCCTGCCAGCTGAAAAGCAAGAAAAAAATCTGAATTAAAATTAAAATACATGAAAAAGTTAAATATGCTTTTCTGGAGTTCTGTCAATTTTGTGTGTAAACCTCCCTTCATTTTTGGGGTTCTCACATAATATACAATAAAGAGTCATGGGAAAGAAATAGATTTGCTTCCTTCATCTTCTGCAATGGTTTTAATGTAGGCCACCTGCATGGTGTGGTTTTCAGGATACATGTAGCTCTTTTGTTGTGTGGGTAGGGTTCTGATGATGTCATCTACAGTTGTTAGCATAGCAGGAAGTATAGTGGGAGGTTGGTTGGCTAGGCTTCGCACCACAGCACCGCCAGGGGGATTTGGAAGGTGGCAGGATTTCCCTGTGATCCAGAAAAGCCCAATGAGAGAGTGAGAGGAAGAGAGAGAGAGATAGCAACACAATTAGACCCAACCAAATCATGAGAAAACAAAAATGTAATTACTTGACAAGAATTAAGAATTAACAAAACAACAGAGCAAACTTGAGTGCTATTTGGCCCTTAACAGAGAGTACACCGTGGCAGAATGCCTGACCACTGTGACTGACCCAAACTTAAGGAAAGCTTTGACTATGTACAGACACAGTGAGCATAGCCTTGCTATTGAGAAAGGCCGCCGTAGGCAGACCTGGCACTCAAGAGAAGACAGGCTATGTGCACACTGCCCACAAAATGAGGTGGATGCTGAGCTGCACTTCTTAACCTCCTGCCAAATGTACGACCATATTAGAGACACATATTTCTCTGAGATTACACAGATCCACAAAGAATTAGAAAACAAACCCAATGTGCCATCACAGCAGCAGGATTTGTGACCTGTTGCCACAAGAAAAAACGACAACCAGTAAAGAACAAACACCATTGTAAATACAACCCATATATTTATATTTATTTTTCCCTTTTATACTTTAACTATTTGCACATAATATGACATTTGAAATGTCTTTATTCCTTAGGAATCTTTGTGAGTGTAATGTTTATTGTTCATTTGTATTGTTTATTTCAGTTTTGTTTATTATCTATTTCACTTGCTTTGGCAAAGTTAACATATGTTTCCCATGCCAATAAAGCCCCTTAAATTGAATTGAATTGAGATAGAAGAGTGTGTGAAAGAGACAGGGAGGGCGAGAGAAAGAGAGAGTAAGAAAGAACATGAAGTGAAGAAGAAGACAGGCGGAGTGATGGATAAAGAGAAAGAGAGAGAGAACAGGGAATGAAGAAATAGAGACAGACAGAGAAAGTAAGGGAAGTTTGTTTTTACTCCCTTGACAGAAAGCTTCTCACCCACCGCATTACTGACTAGATTACCATACTGCTGTTTACTCTGTGTTTGTGCAGGCCTGGACTGGTTTGACACTGCCTTGTGTGTGTGTGTGTGTGTGTGTGTGCATGTGTGTGTGCATGTGTTTTTTTGCAGGGTTGGTCACTGTCTTATGGGTTAACACATTCTGTGACAGCTCTGTATGATGTTAAGGCGTGTTGTGTTTCTTAGTATGTGTGTACTCAGTATAGGAAAACACAGTCCCTTATCTTAGTATATATGACCGATTCGGTCTTATGTAACAACATTTGAAATGGTGTTTTTTACATTGGATAAAAGTAGAGACTCGGAGCTAAAAAATGGTATGTCATACACTACAGTTGAGGAACAATGGGAAAGTAATTCTGCTTTGAAAGTTGATAAACTTGTAAATTAACTTGTGAGAAAATGGCCCTTGAATGTTTTGGTACACCTACTGGAGAGCTCTTCTTTGTCTACACCCATTCAGCATCGTTCACACCCTCTTAAGCCTTAGCCACACCCATCTCTTTAAGTATTCACATGTGAGGCCATCTACTAAATAATCAAAGATTTCAAGACTAAAGGCTGGTTTATACTACAGGTGTGTTCGTCAATTTAAATTGGACTGCCAGAGTGCGCTCTGGGCATTCGTAAACTCAGAGTGTTGTCAGATTGTCCGTTCGTAAATTCAGAGCGTTTCGCTCTCGGATCATTCAGAGCGCTCACTGGACACTCCGGCCGAGGAGTACGGTTCTGAACTAACAACAGCAGTCAAGCACCCAAGCTAGCTGGCTAACATTGGCTAGCTTGCTAGCTACTTCCAGACACAAATGAGGGAACAGCTCACTCTGACCATTTTACTGGCCCTAGCAGAGCTGGTTAGACTGTTTTTATGTTATCCAGAGTGTTGGTGACTGCAACTGTGTTGCTGGCAATCATTTTAGTACGCTTTTTTGTCCGGCCATATTCAACGGGTGTTGAGTATTCCTAAATTTGACAGTTATTCTGCGCTCTGGGGAAAAAGGGACACCTAGTCAGTTGTACAACTGAATGCTTCTGGCAAACTCGGATGAAAGTGCTCTGAAATTAGAGTAGATAGCCAAAGCGAATTTACCAGCTACGTCTACCAACAGGTGTCGCTGTGGTATCATGAACATTCTATGAAATGGCTACTTGCATAGTGGAGTCTTTTGTTAAGACATGTAGCTAGCTAGCTAAACAATTAGCCATAATCCCAACTCATGGCGTTACTACCCTGCATGAATCTGCAGGTAGCTAACCAACCAGGTTTAATGTTAACTAGCTAACATTAGGCTATAACTAGCAAATCAAATGGCTCTGAGATACTAATAATATTACTACACAGATCATACACATAACGTTAGCTAGCGAGCCAGCCAACTAACGTTAGCTAGCTAGCTAACAGTACACTTTAACTTGAAATGAAAACAACTTTCCGACAAAATTTGAAACCGAAAATGTAGCTAGCTAGACTATCTTACCCATATATATGGATGGACGCTTCGCCCTCTGTCATGGATGCCATGGTTGCCCTTAGTTTGAAAATGTAATCCGGAGACAGGTGTTTTATACAACAGCCTTCTGTGTGATCGCTTTTCGACTCCGTCTGCATATTTGCAATCAAATTCCACTGAACTTATGCAGTTCTACTACGGGATATCTTTCATAAAAGCAGCGTTAGAAAGGATTACACATACTGACCAGCTCTTTTATAGACAGAAGTGTGCTACATGGCAGACCAATCCGAACTCATCTCTCGGGATGTCCGGCCCATTCCAGCCCAATCATGGCTAGCGGGAAGGTTCCTTTTTCCGTGGCTAAACCAACTAGGCTCGTAATTTAACAATGTTATTAGTATTTACAGATGGCATACGTACGTTTGTTATTAAGGCACATGAAAGCACATGAAAGTTCACATGTTCTAGAAGGCATTTCTGCCCAAAAACACGTTTTGATAAAAAAAAACAATTACTTTCATATGGCTCTCCTGTGAAGTAGTGACGCGCGACATACGCCTAGTTTACTTAAACGAGACACAAATGGACGCTAAGAAAATGTATCTAGGAATCACAGAGCATGTGTAGTGTAGAGTTTGAGGAGAGAAGGAGATAGACACTGTTTGTGAGGAAGGCATGCCTGGCACGTATAGCTCAGCCGAGCAAAAGAGCTTTGCTTCCTCCTCCTCACCTGGGGAAATGAAGAGAAGGTGAGAGAAAAAAACAGTTCAATTCGCTCCGGGCTACTGTTACCTTGCAGTCGCCGAGGAATGAAACATATCATTCTGCCGCTGCATATATTCCAGCTCTCCCAGAGACACACAGATACTGCTCAGTTCTCACACACGTGAATGCAAACAAATGCATGTGCATATACACACAGACACACAGACACACACGAACACACACATACTATACATCAAACCAAGAAAATGCTACAGAGGATCGTTCGCACTGTATGTCAGACATCCATGAACACTACAGAGGGGAGAGAAGTCGCCCCCCCCCCCAGCAGAGGACCTCTAGGCCTTATTCTTGTTTTATTCCATGGATGTCTAAAAAATAATGATGTTGGTTTCTCCCTGGCTGTCACCCTGGCCTTGTGTCCCTTTGACTCCCCGCCATTTGCATAGGCAGCACTCTGTTCTGTTATTCCCCCATGCAGGATAGATATATGGGTCGGCTTTAAGAAAACTCCACTTTGGAGAGTGGGGCCGTGCACAGTGCGTGGGGGACACGGGTGGAGGATGGTAAGTGATAGTGATGGAAGGTGGTGATATAAATAGAAGTGGTGATGACAGGATAATGTATGGCCCTTTCTGCCAGGCGGAGGTTCAGGCCTGTCAGTGAGACAACCGGGGGAGAGGGGGGAGGAGGGAGGGAGGGAGGAGGAGAGGGGGATGAGAAGCGGAGGGGAAAGAGGGCTGTGGTGGTGTTGTCTTTTCCAGGTCATTGTGGGCTCCTAGAGGTGCAGGAAGGAAGCGACCTTGATTAATTATGATCGTTATCGTCATCATCCTGGCCAGTGGCATTAATCAACCTGGTGTCAAGAGACAGGACGGGACAAGGGGAGGTGGAAGTCCTACAGTGGGTGTTAGGGGGCTGTAGCTTTGGGATCAACCCCACCACCAACACACCTTTACTGGGTGTCAGTATAGACATCCATATGTCTACAAAGTGCAGATTTCTTAAAGCTGACCCCCTCAGAGCCCTGTCAGTATACGATCTGTTTTCTCACACGCAGCACAGTTACATTGTGATCAATGATAGCTTTTTACGATGTGCCAATAAAGCCGGCAGCATATCAATCCACTGCAGCTAACTTGACATGCAGCCAGCTATCCAACTGAAAATGCTATTTGTCACGACAGTGTAGGTCGTTTGCTATGAACTGTAATGAGCGCTTCTGACAAGTCATTTTAATGTCAGCATTTAATGTGGCAGGTCATGTTCATTATGAAGTAATATGACATTTATGAGCGTAGATATCAAAATACTTTACAGTGTTCACAATCAGCTTAGCATGCATTTTCCCAAATACATATCACGTTTATAGGACATGATATTTGATATTTGATTGCCCTTGGCGTGTAGGTCTTTCTCCACCGTCTCTTCCACTCTTTTTCTGCTCTTTTCTTCCTCTCTTTCGACTACCCATCTCCTCCTCCCCCTCTCTCTCGCTCTCTCTCTCTCTCTTGCTCTCTCACTCTCTCTCTCTGTAAATGACAGATAGCGCCATGCAGCCATGACAACAGAACCCTAGATCAGATCAGCTCTGAGCGTTGTGATGCGTCCCAGGCCCAGCCCATTCTGTTCAGGCTTCAGACGTCCCCCCTAGCTGACTTTTATGAATCAGTGTACACAGCTGGGAGCGTGGCAGGATTTGTCTTTATAAGGCAGCCTGTCACGTCCGCAGCAGCCCCACTTCATTTATTCCACTTGCGTAGATTAAGCCTGGCATTACAAGTAAGGTCACACTATGAATCATTGTTACCTCGACACCACTG
>NC_042986.1:15744717-15747217 GCF_901001165.1 Salmo trutta | reverse complement strand
TCAAGCCCAGATGCAGACTGGGCTATTAAGGTCAGTAATGATCGGCCTTTGAGCGTTATGGGCCCGGCTCATGTTGTAAAGCAATGCATCAAACTCTGTTCCAGCCGCTCACCGCGCCTGCCCTTAACAAGCCAGCTTAAAATATCGGCCGGAGGATACAAAATGAAAAGGGTACAACCTTATCTCTCCAAAGACAGGCCGCCGTAGCCCCAAGGTGTAATAAAACTACAGAACTTGGCCATCGCCGGGAGTCATCTCTTTTATAAGCAATATCTTTCATAGTTCAGCTAAGGCTGCTGTTGGATCAGCATTTGATGCATCACACTCACTGTATTCCCTCACTCTGGTCTGGGAGACTGGGAGGCCTCTGCTCTTGGCAATAATCTAAAGTGGTCAAGCACAAACCTTTACCCCTCTTTCCTCTTCATACTGCATATGAGATTTAGCAGTAATAGTGGGAGGAGCCCAGGGATCCACCTTCGCCACTAGGCCTCTCAGAGAGCTTTAACTCTAACCCTTCGCCAAGCCAGCTGGGCAACCTGGACTCAGGGGTAGGCGTAACATAGTAAATGTAAATCCGGGACACATGTTTCGTATGGTATGTATTCATTTGTGGATGTCCTCATCGCTTTTGTATGTTATGAAGTACAATTTGTATGATATGTTATCAATTGTAATTCATGCAATATGTTTTGAATTGCAATTTGTACAATATGTTACGAATTTCCAAAACTTGATATGTCACAAATATGTCACAAATTCCAATTTGTTGTGGGTAACGTTAGCTAGGTGGCTAATGCTAAGATTAGCTAGATGGCTAACACTACTGTATCTAGGCTAGGGGTTAAGGTTAGGGTTAAGGTTAGGAGTTAGGTTAAAGGGTTAGGGTTAGTTGGATGGTTTGCTTGCATGTTAAGTATTTGCAAAGTTGCTAGCTGAAATGCTAAAGTTGTCTTTGATGAGATTCGAACAAGCAAGCCGTTCGCATTATATGCCCGACCAACCACTTTACTTTCGTTGCTGCCTTCTGTCTTGTGTAACCATACCAAACGTAATATATCATACTGATTTGAGTGTCCCGGATTTACATTTACTATGTTACGTCTAGTCTATGAGACCACGCGGAGCTGAGACCCTACAAGTCAACAGAACGGAGCACTGCCTCTTGAGAACCGAGAAGCCAAGGGTCAAGGAATAGTGCACCTGAATCTCTTAGAGGGCAGAATAACCTCTTCAATATTTCACTGGCCCTATCTCTCCATATCTGTCTAGCCTTGGCTTGGTTTAAATCCTCCTCTTATTGAGTTCCCTTCCCATCAGCCCCATATGTACACCTTAAAAAGCCAAGTGAGGAGACTCTCCATCCAAGTAATGATTTCAGTTGATCCATGGAGTACCGAAAGATGGTAAAAACAACTGAGACTGCAGCTCAGATGGAGGGTCGTACTGGGAAATGAGCAGTTGAGGGTTTGTTGGAGAAGGGTTGGCGGTAGAATGTGCTTGGGTGCTCCTGCCCTTTTCAACTCTAGGACCCTCTCCCTGATAGCCCCATCCAGAGGCAGTTCTATACACAGCTCTGGCCCCATCCTCAACATCAGCACCTGCCGCAGGCCCAGCCTCTACAACCACCGTAGCCTCATTATGATATATGAAGCACTCTTTACATAAAGCCTTTTACCATATGTGCTGAGGGGAGGGATACATGCCATTGGGTTAGGCTAGCTAGTGAGAATGCTGAACACTACTGCCCTCCATCACTTTCTTCTGACGTTTATACTGTATGTAGACCTCAGCAGGTATTATGACTGGGAGGCCTGCTGGTTGGCCCCAAGGAAAACCACTGACAATCTCAACTCTCACACTGTTGATAAAGTCACTGGGACATTAACTAGCCATTTTAGGCTACTACTGCTACTTAATGAATGTACACTCTGATGGAGCCAGGGCCGTTCAGAGAGGGAGTCAACCTACTTTTAACACAAGCTGTTTAGCCTTCTTTGCCCTCTGATAGCTGAAGTCACAGAATTAAATAACAAAAGAAAAGGACATTTTGATGGACAGTTGGAAATATAATTTATGTGAGCAGCTTGTGTTTTTTGTTTGTTTGTGTTCCCCTTTCCTCTGTTCCACTCAGCTGTCTGACTAAACCTCCAGGTAGTTGTGCCCTTCGTACAGTGAAGATAGGAGCCGCTGTAGGCGTTCCCGGGTTTATTTGCATCGCCCATTTTTCTAGCCTTAAAACAAAGGACCAGGCCAAAGCCTTCCCGAACGCTTTGACAGTGCCAAGGAAAATCTACCTTTGGTTCAGAGCAAAGGAGAACCTCTGGAATGAACCAGACCTGCTAGATGACCCAAGGCTGGCATCGTGCCTGCTGGGTACATCAGGTTTCTGTAACTTTCAAAGGCTTATATAGTCTGTAAAACAAATAAGGTCTGTCAGGTTAGTATAATTGTCCATACTGTCTGTAATTCAACTAAACCTTACTCCCCTTAGTGGCAC
>NC_042986.1:15653445-15655804 GCF_901001165.1 Salmo trutta | reverse complement strand
CCTTTACCAACTGTACATTCTGTACAACTGTACATTTTACACAAGCAGCTATGCTTCATCAGCAGATGTATGTGGGCTTTCGCTACTGTACACTTGAGGGAGTTTAGTGTATAGTGTAACACTATGGATCTCTCATGGGTGTAAAGGAGGAATGCCACTCCTCAGAGGGGTATGGTAGGCCTATAGAGAGGAAGAGGCAGGATGCATTTCCCAGCTCCCCTATCTTAGCCACAAACCTTCAGTTTAACCCCCGTGTACTGTGGGAGTGAGTGGACTGTGGGAAACGAAGGTATGTTGGACGTTAAACCATGTGTCATGGTAGCATCTGATATGCATGTTGGCTTTAGGCTCTGTAGTGCATACTTCTAGACTGGGTCTAGGAGAGGTCTACTGTTCACTTGATCTTAGTGCACAGACAACATAAATATCAAAGAGTTCTTTTGTTGGGAGAATTGAACTTGGTAGAGAAAATGTGCTGTTACAGAAAGATGCATATAATACCCATGCCTTACAAGCAGAAAGATGCATATTATACCCATGCCTTACAAGCAGAAAGATGCATATTATACCCATGCCTTACAAGCAGAAAGATGCATATTATACCCATGCCTTACAAGCAGAAAGATGCATATTATACCCATGCCTTACAAGCAGAAAGATGCATATTATACCCATGCCTTACAAGCAGAAAGATGCATATTATACCCATGCCTTACAAGCAGAAAGATGCATATTATACCCATGCCTTACAAGCAGAAAGATGCATATTATACCCATGCCTTACAAGCAGAAAGATGCATATTATACCCATGCCTTACAAGCAGAAAGATGCATATTATACCCATGCCTTACAAGCAGAAAGATGCATATTATACCCATGCCTTACAAGCAGAAATATGCATATTATACCCATGCCTTACAAGCAGAAAGATGCATATTATACCCATGCCTTACAAGCAGAAAGATGCATATTATACCCATGCCTTACAAGCAGAAAGATGCATATTATACCCATGCCTTACAAGCAGAGAGATGCATATTATACCCATGCCTTACAAGCAGAAAGATGCATATTATACCCATGCCTTACAAGCAGAAAGAGGCATATTATACCCATGCCTTACAAGCAGAAAGATGCATATTATACCCATGCCTTACAAGCAGAAAGATGCATATTATACCCATGCCTTACAAGCAGAAAGATGCATATTATACCCATGCCTTACAAGCAGAAAGATGCATATTATACCCATGCCTTACAAGCAGAAAGATGCATATTATACCCATGCCTTACAAGCAGAAAGATGCATATTATACCCATGCCTTACAAGCAGAAGATGATATTATACCCATGCCTTACAAGCAGAAAGATGCATATTATACCATGCCTTACAAGCAGAAAGATGCATATTATACCCATGCCTTACAAGCAGAAAGATGCATATTATACCCATGCCTTACAAGCAGAAATATGCATATTATACCCATGCCTTACAAGCAGAAAGATGCATATTATACCCATGCCTTACAAGCAGAAATATGCATATTATACCCATGCCTTACAAGCAGAAAGCCCTAAAGGGCCTTAATGAAGGACTCCTCTTAGGTTGTGTCCTGTGGGCAACAGCTGCACCTTTCTTTGTTTATTATTATTTACATCTTGAAGCTCATGTGGAAAACAGTAGGAAAAGTATGTAAATAATGTATGTAAATAATGAATGTGAAAGGAGCAGTACTACAATGTGACGTCATCTATAAATATGGGTGGATGATGACGAAGGCTTATGCCGAAATGCGTCCATTTGTTTTGACCTCTGCTGCTAAAAAACAAGACATTAAAATTTCAGTGTGGGTTTTTCCTTTATTCCAGTATATGCCTTTTAAACCCGGCACCCAAAGAGTTGTTTTACTGCACACATTTGAGCTGAGCACACCCATTTCTCTTTCTAGAGTTGAACTTCTGCAATTGTCTTATTTCCCTCGTTTTCTACTCACATGATGTCCCACTGCACAAAGCCTTAAACATGTCTAAGGACACAAAAACAAAGCAAGAATTCAGTTTCTATGGTTCACTGGAGCCTCGTAAAGCTATTTGTGTTTTGCTTCTGACCAAAACATACTTACCATAGCAGACATAACCACACACACACACACACACACACACACACACACACACACACACCACACACACCACACACACACACAAATACTCCCACACACACACACACAAATACACACACATACACACACACACAAATACACACACACACACGCACACACACACACAAATACACACACACACACACACACACACAAATACACACACACAAATACACATACACACACACACAAATACACA
>NC_042986.1:15513445-15648445 GCF_901001165.1 Salmo trutta | reverse complement strand
TGCTCTGTCTACCCTACCTGCACTCACCTGCTCTGTCTACCCTACCTGCACTCACCTGCTCTGTCTACCCTACCTGCACTCACCTGCTCTGTTACCCTACCTGCACTCACCTGCTCTGTCTACCCTACCTGTACGCACCTGCTCTGTCTACCCTACCTGCACTCACCTGCTCTGTCTACCCTACCTGCACTCACTTGCTCTGTCTACCCTACCTGTACTCACCTGCTCTGTTTACCCTACCTGTACTCACCTGCTCTGTCTACCCTACCTGCACTCACCTGCTCTGTCCACCCTCACCTGCACTCACCTGCTCTGTCTACCCTACCTGCACTCACCTGCTCTGTCTACCCTACCTGCACTCACCTGCTCTGTTTACCCTACCTGTACTCACCTGCTCTATCTACCCTACCTGTACTCACCTGCTTTGTCTAGACTACCTGCACTCACCTGCTCTGTCTACCCTACCTGCACTCACCTGCTCTGTCTAGACTACCTGTACTCACCTGCTCTGTCTACCCTACCTGTACTCACCTGCTCTGTCTAGACTACCTGTACTCACCTGCTCTGTCTACCCTACCTGCACTCACCTGCTCTGTCCACCCTACCTGCACTCACCTGCTCTGTCTAGACTACCTGCACTCACCTGCTCTATCTACCCTACCTGTACTCACCTGCTCTGTCTACCCTACCTGCACTCACCTGCTCTGTCTACCCTACCTGTACTCACCAGCTCTGTCGACCCTACCTGCACTCACCTGCTCTGTCTACCCTACCTGTACTCACCTGCTCTGTCTAGACTACCTGTACTCACCTGCTCTGTCTACCCTACCTGCACTCACCTGCTCTGTCTACCCTACCTGCACTCACCTGCTCTGTCTAGACTACCTGCACTCACCTGCTCTATCTACCCTACCTGTACTCACCTGCTCTGTCTACCCTACCTGCACTCACCTGCTCTGTCTAGACTACCTGTACTCACTTGCTCTGTCTACCCTACCTGCACTCACCTGCTCTGTCTACCCTACCTGCACTCACCTGCTCTGTATAGACTACCTGCACTCACCTGCTCTATCTACCCTATCTGTACTCACCCGCTCTGTCTACCCTACCTGCACTCACCTGCTCTGTCTAGACTACCTGTACTCACCTGCTCTGTCTACCCTACCTGCACTCACCTGCTCTGTCTACCCTACCTGCATCACCTGCTCTGTCTAGACTACCTGCACTCACCTGCTCTGTCTACCCTACCTGCACTCACCTGCTCTGTGTACCCTACCTGTACTCACCTGCTCTGTCTACCCTACCTGCACTCACCTGCTCTGTGTACCCTACCTGTACTCACCTGCTCTGTCTACCCTACCTGCACTCACCTGCTCTGTGTACCCTACCTGCACTCACCTGCTCTGTCTACCCTACCTGCACTCACCTGCTCTGTGGACCCTACCTGTACTCACCTGCTCTGTCTACCCTACCTGCACTCACCTGCTCTGTCTATGCTACCTGCACTCACCTGCTCTGTCTACCCTACCTGTACTCACCTGCTCTGTCTACCCAACCTGCACTCACCTGCTCTGTCTACCCTACCTGTACTCACCTGCTCTGTTTACCCTACCTGTACTCACCTGCTCTGTGTACCCTACCTGTACTCACCTGCTCTGTGTACCCTACCTGCACTCACCTGCTCTGTTACCCTACCTGTACTCACCTGCTCTGTCTACCCTACCTGCACTCACCTGCTCTGTCTACCCTACCTGTACTCACCTGCTCTGTCTACCCTACCTGCACTCACCTGCTCTGTCTACCCTACCTGTACTCACCAGCTCTGTCGACCCTACCTGCACTCACCTGCTCTGTCTACCCTACCTGTACTCACCTGCTCTGTGTACCCTACCTGTACTCACCTGCTCTGTCTACCCTACCTGCACTCACCTGCTCTGTCTACCCTACCTGTACTCACCTGCTCTGTCTACCCTACCTGCACTCACCTGCTCTGTCTACCCTACCTGTACTCACCTGCTCTGTCTACCCTACCTGCACTCACCTGCTCTGTCCACCCTACCTGTACTCACCAGCTCTGTCGACCCTACCTGCACTCACCTGCTCTGTCCACCCTACCTGTACTCACCTGCTCTGTGTACCCTACCTGTACTCACCTGCTCTGTCTACCCTACCTGTACTCACCTGCTCTGTCTACCCTACCTGCACTCACCTGCCCTGTCTACCCTACCTGCACTCACCTGCTCTGTCTACCCTACCTGCACTCACCTGCTCTGTCTACCCTACCTGCACTCACCTGCTCTGTCTACCCTACCTGTACTCACCTGCTCTGTTTACCCTACCTGTACTCACCTGCTCTGTTTACCCTACCAGCACTCACCTGCTCTGTCTACCCTACCTGCACTCACCTGCTCTGTCTACACTACCTGTACTCACCTGCTCTGTCTACCCTACCTGCACTCACCTGCTCTGTCTACCCTACCTGTACTCACCTGCTCTGTCTACCCTACCTGTACTCACCTGCTCTGTCTACCCTACCTGCACTCACCTGCTCTGTCTAGACTACCTCATGAATTACAGTTGTAGTCGCGTTCTGTTGCATAATTCAAGAAGTGTGTCAATAGCAGGATACATTAAAAATCAACACGTTTGGCTCTAGATTACCCCTATCTATACATACTTTACATTGTTTAGGCCTCCCAAGTGGCACAGCGGTTTAAGACACTGCATCTCAGTGCAAGAGGCGTCACTACAGACCCTGGTTCGATTCCAGGCTGTATCACAACCTGCTGTGATTGGGAGTCCCATAGGGCGGCGCACAATTGGCCCAGCATCGTCCGGCCTAGGTAGGCCGTCATTGTAAATAAGAATTTGTTCTTAAGTAACTTGCCTAGTTAAATAAAAAATAAAAAAATATTATTTGCAAAATCAGACATAATATCACTAGAATCCGAGTGTTCATTTTCAAAAGTTGCTTTCATTTCAGCGCATCTACACTGAACAAAAATATAAACACAACATGAAACAATTTCAGTTCATATAAGGAAATCAGTCAATTTAAATGAATTCATTAGGCTATGGATTTCACATGACTGGGAATACAGTCATGTGGCCTGTGGAATGTTGTCCCATTCAATGGCTGTGCAAAGTTGCTGGTTATTGGCGGAAACTAGAACACGCTGTCATACACGTCGATTCAGAGCATCCCAGACAGGCTCAATGGGTGACATGTCTGTTGAGAATGCAGGCCATGGAAGACCTGGGACATTTTCAGCTTCCAGGAATTGTCTGCAGATAAATCCTTGCGACATGGGGCAGAGCGTTATGCTGAAACATGAGGTGATGGCGGAGGATTAATGGCACGACAATGAACCTCAGGATCTCATCACGGTATCTGTGTGCATTAAAATTGCCATCGATAAAATGCTATTGTGTTTGTTGTCCGTAGTTTATGTCTGCCCATACCATAACCCCACTGCCACCATGAGGCCCATACCATAACCCCACCGCCACCATGGGGCACTCTGTTCACAACGCTGACATCAGCAAACCGCTCGCCCACACGTCTGCCATCTGCCGGGTACAGTTCAAACTGGGATTCATCTATGAAGAGGACTTTTCTCCAGCGTGCCAGTGGTCATCGAAGGGGAACATTTGTCCACTGAAGTTGGTTACGACGCCAAAATGCAGTCAGGTCAAGACCCTGGTGAGGACGACGAGTGCGCAGATGAGCTTCCCTGAGACGGTTTCTGACAGTTTGTGCAGAAATTCTTTGGTTGTGCAAACCCACAGTTTCATCAGCTGTCCGGGTGGCTGAGCTCAGAAGCCGGATGTGGAGGTCCCAGGCTGGCGTGGTTACACGTGGTCTGCGGTTGTGAGGCCGGTTGGACGTACTGCCAAATTCTCTAAAACGATGTTAGAAGCAGCTTATGGTAGACATTCCTGCAGTCAGCATGCCAACTGCACGCTCCCTCAAAATCTGTGGCATTGTGTTGTGTGACAAAACTGCATATGTCCTTTTTTTGTGCACCTGTGTAATGATCATGCTGTTTAATCAGCTTCTTGATATGCCACACCTCTCAGGTGGATGGATTATCTTGGCAAAGGAGAAATGCTCACTAACAAGGAATTAAACAAATCTGTGAACAGAATTTGAAAGAAATAAGCTATTTGTGAGTATAGTCAACTTTTATTTCAGTTCATGAAACATGGGACCAACACTATACATGTTGCGTTTCTATTTTTTTGTTCATTGTAATTTGTAAATATTTAAACTGTATTAAATTAGAACTTTTTTCAATTCCACCAAAAGTGAACATCCATCAAAATAAAGTTATCTTTCTCCTCTTTCTTGTGACGTGTCGAGACATTCATTAAATCTCAGAGTAATATTCTTGTAGCCCATTTCAGCCATTAAAGGGGTGTTTGACAGGTGATTACAAACATTTCCGCAGTCGTAACGTTAACGGGGAAAAGAAGACAGGCACAAGCAAGAGTATGAAAGAGTCCCAGGAGTGAAAGTCATCAATACAGCGAGATTTAAGTGACAAGTGGAGATTCACTGTACTATTCTGCATTCTTTCTAAATGACTGATGACTTCTACTGTATCTAGAGCTATCACTCAGTAACCGCTCCTATCTCCCTCTAACAGGCGCAGGGAGCAGTGTGCACCACAAGTGCAACAGCGCCAAACACCGCATCATCTCCCCCAAGGTGGACCCCCGTGGAGGCTACAGCAGCGGTCACTCTGAGGTCCAGAACAACGATGTGTCCGAGGGCAAGACCGAGCACAGCAGCCATGGAGGGGGAGGGAAAAGTTCTGGAGGGGGAGGGGGCAGCGCCAGGGAGAAACGCAACGGCAAGATTCCCAAGCCTGTTCTCCTGCACCAGAACAGCACGGAGGTGTCGTCTACCAACCAGGTGGAGGTCCCTGACACCACCCAGAACTCCCCCGTGTCAATCAGCAGCGGGCTGAACAGCGACCCAGACATGGCTGACAGTCCCGTGGTGACGGGCATGGGCCACGTAGCTTCTGTCATGTCCAGCCTGTCCCAGAGCGTATTTATGTCCGAGGTGACCGGGGACCCCGTCTACAGCATGTCCCCCAATGGGGGCCCCAACGCCCACCTCATGGGCCCCGACGCAGCCTCCCAGGGCCTGGTGCTGTCCGGTGTGGTGGCAGACAACCACAAGTTTGCCTTCCCCAGCGGAGGGGCTGGGGAGGGTCCCGGGGGGGCAGGGGGAGCAGACGGGCTGTCCATGCTGTCTGCAGCCGGCGTGTCTGAGGAGCTGGTCCTGTCCAGCAGCCTAGATGCCGGAGGCATGAAGATACCTGAGACCACCATGAACTTTGACCCTGACTGCTTCCTCAACAACCCCAAGCAGGGCCAGACCTACGGGGGCAGCAGGCTGAAGGGGGGCGGCAGCTCCTCCTCTTCCTCCTCTTCCTCCAACGGCACCAACGGCAGTATGCAGCGCTCTCCATCCATGTCAGACTCTGGATACAGCTTCAACTCTGCTCTGGTGAAAAACATCAAGACGGAGGACATGTCCTTCGAGCAGCAGCTGGCCACAGAGCAGGGCTATCAGGTGGGGGCAGTGGTGAGCTGTGGAGGAGGTGGAGCTGGTTCCTCTGGGGCTGGTTCAGCACAGGGCTCCCTTGGCCTGACCCCTGCAGGCTCTCTGCTGCCCTCTGGAGGAGGCCTGAGCCCCAGCACCACCCTGGAGCAGATGGACTTCAGTGCCATCGATGCCAAGCAGGAATACTCCTCCGGGGCTGGGTCAGTGGGCTATGGCCAGGCTATGAACAGCCCCCACCTCTCCCACCAGAGCCACTCGCCCAGCTTCTTCCTCCAGGACACCCAGCCTGGCCAGGCCCAGCAGGGCAGGTCCTCCATGGGCCAGAAGACGCACCTGATGGAGCACAACTCCCACGACTCCACAGCCTACATGGGCCTGCAGGTGGTCAAGACGGATTCCCCTGGCATTAACGGCCACCTCCACCACCACCACCAGAGCCACCACAGGGCCAACTGCAACGGGGGCTCCCCCACCGAGGGGCCAGGGCAGGGGCCTGGGTCTCTCCAGCTTCTGCAGTACCAGGGGGGCTTCCCTGGGCTGGGGCCAGAGCATGAGGAGGTGGTGGGTCTGGAGCAGCCAGGCAGCGTGGGCTCAGGCCAGGCAGGGGGAACAGAGAATGGAGAGGGTCTACTGAAGCCTGGGGATCACCTCCAGGCCTGTGGAGGAGGCAACCCAGAGGGAGGAGGGACAGAGCACTACCTGCAGCAGGCCAACGGTGGAGGAGGTCAGGGAGGCGGAGGAGGAGGGGAAGGAGTGACCATGCATAATGGAAATGGCATCAACAACGACGGCAGCAATCGCTCACAGCAGCAGCAGCAGCTGCAGCCCCTCCTCCAGGGGGCTGGGATGGTCCAGGGTCTCTACAACACCGTGGGGCCCCACCAGGGCCTGGGCGGAGCGGGCTCTAACGGGGGAGCAGGAGGGGGAGGCATGGAGATCAGCCTGGACCACTTTGACATCTCCTTTGGAAACCAGTTCTCTGACCTCATCAATGACTTCATCTCTGTGGACGGTAGTGGAACCAACATGGCGGCCGGGGGAGCTCTTTACAACCACCAGCTGGTGGCCAACCACGGCTCAGATGGTCAGGCCACGCCTAGCGGAGCTCCCCAGCAGGGCCAGGAGGACGGAGGGGTAGGAGGGGCCCGGGGGGCAGGATACAGCCCCTCAGAGCTCTGTCTCCAGCCCTGCTGCAGCCCTCAGTCTCTGGGTGCCGGGGCTGGGGGTGCAGGGACGGAGTCAGGCTCTCTGGCATACATGGACGTGGCGGAGGTGGTGTCTGCAGCCGTGGCCCACGGGGCTCTGGGGATGTTGCAGGCCACAGGGAGACTCTTCATGGTCACTGACTACTCGCCCGAGTGGTCCTACCCTGAGGTGAGCCTTCACCACGCTAGCAGTGCATATACGCCTTATTTCACACAGCATTACACTCCAATTGAGTTACCAAATGTAGTTACAAAATAGTTTTGTAGTTGTGATTTGGTAAACGCATACAGAGAGGCAATTTCTCAAGTTTCACTTTGGTCAGACAGAAATCATGGATTTCTTTCAACCAACCTGAACTGCCAAAATATAGTAAACACTTTAGTAAACGAGGGATACGAAGTATATTGAAAGCAGGTGCTTCCACACAGGTGTGGTTCCTCAGCAATTTCTAACCAATGAATTAACATCCCATCATGCTTAGGGTCATGTATAAAAATGGTGAGCAGGAGGCCTCCTTAGTGATGCAACTGTATAAAGCACTGCATTGCAGCGCTTGAGGCATCACTACAGACCCGGGTTCAATCCCAGGCTGTCACAGCCGGCCATGACCGGGAGACCCATGAGGCGGCGCACAATTGCCCCAGCGTCATCCGGGTTAGGGGCGGGTTTGGTTGGCCGAGAGTTCCTTGTTCCATCGTGCTCTAGCGACTCCATGTGGCGGGCTGGGTGCCTGCAAGCTGACCCCGGTCGCCAGCTGGATGTGTTTCCTCCGACACATTGGTGCGGCTGGCTTCCGGGTTAAACAAGCAGTGTGTCAAGAAGCAGTGTGGCTTGACAGGGTCGTGTTTCGGAGGACACATGGCTCTCGGCCTTCGCCCCTCCCGAGTCCATATGGGAGTTGCAGCGATGGGACAAGACTGTAACTACCAATTGGGGAGAAACAGGTTGTTAAAAGTACAGAAACAAACGCTTGGTAGGCCCAGTTGCTCAATATTTTGGCTACCATTGCTATACACTCATAGGATGACAATACCCCCATCCGCAGTTCACTGAATGGTTTGATGAGCATGAAAATGATGTAAACCATATGCCATGGTTGTCTCAGTCACCAGATCTCATCCCAATTGACCACTTATGGGAGATTCTGGAGCGGCGCCACCATCAACAAAACACCAAATAATGGAATTTCTGGTGGAAGCATGGTGTTGCATGTCCTCCAACAGAGTTCCAGAATCTATGCTAAGGCGCTTTGAAGCTGATCTGGCTCGTGTTGGTCCAACGCCCTATTTAGACTCTTTATGTTGTCGTTTCCTTTGTTTTGGCAGTTACCTGTACATATCAACATAGTTTGAATGAACTGTAATATCACTGTTCAACCACCGGATGGCAGCTCAATAAAGTACAAAACAGAGAGTAAAGGAGTCTGTAATGCCAGTAACACTGTCCACCCACCGGATGGCAGCTCAATAATGTACAAAACAGAGAGTAAAGGAGTCTAATGCCAGTAACACTGTCCAACCACCGGATGGCAGCTCAATAATGTACAAAACAGAGAGTAAAGGACTCTGTAATGCCAGTAACACTGTCCAGCCACCGGATGGCAGCTCAATAATGTACAAAACAGAGAGTAAAGGAGTCTGTAATGCCAGTAACACTGTCCAGCCACCGGATGGCAGCTCAATAAAGTACAAAACAGAGAGTAAAGGAGTCTGTAATGCCAGTAACACTGTCCAACCACCGGATGGCAGCTCAATAATGTACAAAACAGAGAGTAAATGAGTCTGTAATGCCAGTAACACTGTCCAGCCACCGGATGGCAGCTCAATAATGTACAAAACAGAGAGTAAAGGAGTCTGTAATGCCAGTAACACTGTCCAGCCACCGGATGGCAGCTCAATAATGTACAAAACAGAGAGTAAAGGAGTCTGTAATGCCAGTAACACTGTCCAACCACCGGATGGCAGCTCAATAAAGTACAAAACAGAGAGTAAAGGAGTCTGTAATGCCAGTAACACTGTCCAGCCACCGGATGGCAGCTCAATAATGTACAAAACAGAGAGTAAAGGAGTCTGTAATGCCAGTAACACTGTCCAGCCACCGGATGGCAGCTCAATAAAGTACAAAACAGAGAGTAAAGCAGTCTGTAATGCCAGTAACACTGTCCAACCACAGGATGGCAGCTCAATAATGTACAAAACAGAGAGTAAATGAGTCTGTAATGCCAGTAACACTGTCCAGCCACCGGATGGCAGCTCAATAATGTACAAAACAGAGAGTAAAGGAGTCTGTAATGCCAGTAACACTGTCCAGCCACCGGATGGCAGCTCAATAATGTACAAAACAGAGAGTAAAGGAGTCTGTAATGCCAGTAACACTGTCCAGCCACCGGATGGCAGCTCAATAAAGTACAAAACAGAGAGTAAAGGAGTCTGTAATGCCAGTAACACTGTCCAGCCACCGGATGGCAGCTCAATAAAGTACAAAACAGAGAGTAAAGGAGTCTGTAATGCCAGTAACACTGTCCAGCCACCGGATGGCAGCTCAATAATGTACAAAACAGAGAGTAAAGGAGTCTGTAATGCCAGTAACACTGTCCAGCCACCGGATGGCAGCTCAATAAAGTACAAAACAGAGAGTAAAGGAGTCTGTAATGCCAGTAACACTGTCCAGCCACCGGATGGCAGCTCAATAAAGTACAAAACAGAGAGTAAAGGAGTCTGTAATGCCAGTAACACTGTCCAGCCACCGGATGGCAGCTCAATAATGTACAAAACAGAGAGTAAAGGAGTCTGTAATGCCAGTAACACTGTCCAGCCACCGGATGGCAGCTCAATAAAGTACAAAACAGAGAGTAAAGCAGTCTGTAATGCCAGTAACACTGTCCAACCACAGGATGGCAGCTCAATAATGTACAAAACAGAGAGTAAATGAGTCTGTAATGCCAGTAACACTGTCCAGCCACCGGATGGCAGCTCAATAATGTACAAAACAGAGAGTAAAGGAGTCTGTAATGCCAGTAACACTGTCCAGCCACCGGATGGCAGCTCAATAATGTACAAAACAGAGAGTAAAGGAGTCTGTAATGCCAGTAACACTGTCCAGCCACCGGATGGCAGCTCAATAAAGTACAAAACAGAGAGTAAAGGAGTCTGTAATGCCAGTAACACTGTCCAGCCACCGGATGGCAGCTCAATAAAGTACAAAACAGAGAGTAAAGGAGTCTGTAATGCCAGTAACACTGTCCAGCCACCGGATGGCAGCTCAATAAAGTACAAAACAGAGAGTAAAGGAGTCTGTAATGCCAGTAACACTGTCCAGCCACCGGATGGCAGCTCAATAAAGTACAAAACAGAGAGTAAAGGAGTCTGTAATGCCAGTAACACTGTCCAGCCACCGGATGGCAGCTCAATAAAGTACAAAACAGAGAGTAAAGGAGTCTGTAATGCCAGTAACACTGTCCAGCCACCGGATGGCAGCTCAATAAAGTACAAAACAGAGAGTAAAGGAGTCTGTAATGCCAGTAACACTGTCCAGCCACCGGATGGCAGCTCAATAAAGTACAAAACAGAGAGTAAAGGAGTCTGTAATGCCAGTAACACTGTCCAGCCACCGGATGGCAGCTCAATAATGTACAAAACAGAGAGTAAAGGAGTCTGTAATGCCAGTAACACTGTCCAGCCACCGGATGGCAGCTCAATAATGTACAAAACAGAGAGTAAAGGAGTCTGTAATGCCAGTAACACTGTCCAGCCACCGGATGGCAGCTCAATAAAGTACAAAACAGAGAGTAAAGGAGTCTGTAATGCCAGTAACACTGTCCAGCCACCGGATGGCAGCTCAATAAAGTACAAAACAGAGAGTAAAGGAGTCTGTAATGCCAGTAACACTGTCCAGCCACCGGATGGCAGCTCAATAATGTACAAAACAGAGAGTAAAGGAGTCTGTAATGCCAGTAACACTGTCCAGCCACCGGATGGCAGCTCAATAATGTACAAAACAGAGAGTAAAGGAGTCTGTAATGCCAGTAACACTGTCCAGCCACCGGATGGCAGCTCAATAAAGTACAAAACAGAGAGTAAAGGAGTCTGTAATGCCAGTAACACTGTCCAGCCACCGGATGGCAGCTCAATAAAGTACAAAACAGAGAGTAAAGGAGTCTGTAATGCCAGTAACACTGTCCAGCCACCGGATGGCAGCTCAATAAAGTACAAAACAGAGAGTAAAGGAGTCTGTAATGCCAGTAACACTGTCCAGCCACCGGATGGCTGCTCAATAAAGTACAAAACAGAGAGTAAAGGAGTCTGTAATGCCAGTAACACTGTCCAGCCACCGGATGGCAGCTCAATAAAGTACAAAACAGAGAGTAAAGGAGTCTGTAATGCCAGTAACACTGTCCAGCCACCGGATGGCAGCTCAATAATGTACAAAACAGAGAGTAAAGGAGTCTGTAATGCCAGTAACACTGTCCAGCCACCGGATGGCAGCTCAATAAAGTACAAAACAGAGAGTAAAGGAGTCTGTAATGCCAGTAACACTGTCCAGCCACCGGATGGCAGCTCAATAAAGTACAAAACAGAGAGTAAAGGAGTCTGTAATGCCAGTAACACTGTTCAACCACCGGATGGCAGCTCAATAAAGTACAAAACAGAGAGTAAAGGAGTCTGTAATGCCAGTAACACTGTTCAACCACCGGATGGCAGCTCAATAAAGTACAAAACAGAGAGTAAAGGAGTCTGTAATGCCAGTAACACTGTCCAACCACCGGATGGCAGCTCAATAAAGTACAAAACAGAGAGTAAAGGAGTCTGTAATGCCAGTAACACTGTCCAGCCACCGGATGGCAGCTCAATAAAGTACAAAACAGAGAGTAAAGGAGTCTGTAATGCCAGTAACACTGTCCAGCCACCGGATGGCAGCTCAATAAAGTACAAAACAGAGAGTAAAGGAGTCTGTAATGCCAGTAACACTGTCCAGCCACCGGATGGCAGCTCAATAAAGTACAAAACAGAGAGTAAAGGAGTCTGTAATGCCAGTAACACTGTCCAACCACCGGATGGCAGCTCAATAAAGTACAAAACAGAGAGTAAAGGAGTCTGTAATGCCAGTAACACTGTCCAGCCACCGGATGGCAGCTCAATAAAGTACAAAACAGAGAGTAAAGGAGTCTGTAATGCCAGTAACACTGTCCAGCCACCGGATGGCAGCTCAATAAAGTACAAAACAGAGAGTAAAGGAGTCTGTAATGCCAGTAACACTGTCCAGCCACCGGATGGCAGCTCAATAAAGTACAAAACAGAGAGTAAAGGAGTCTGTAATGCCAGTAACACTGTCCAGCCACCGGATGGCAGCTCAATAATGTACAAAACAGAGAGTAAAGGAGTCTGTAATGCCAGTAACACTGTCCAGCCACCGGATGGCAGCTCAATAAAGTACAAAACAGAGAGTAAAGGAGTCTGTAATGCCAGTAACACTGTCCAGCCACCGGATGGCAGCTCAATAAAGTACAAAACAGAGAGTAAAGGAGTCTGTAATGCCAGTAACACTGTCCAGCCACCGGATGGCAGCTCAATAAAGTACAAAACAGAGAGTAAAGGAGTCTGTAATGCCAGTAACACTGTCCAACCACCGGATGGCAGCTCAATAAAGTACAAAACAGAGAGTAAAGGAGTCTGTAATGCCAGTAACACTGTTCAACCACCGGATGGCAGCTCAATAAAGTACAAAACAGAGAGTAAAGGAGTCTGTAATGCCAGTAACACTGTCCAACCACCGGATGGCAGCTCAATAAAGTACAAAACAGAGAGTAAAGGAGTCTGTAATGCCAGTAACACTGTCCAACCACCGGATGGCAGCTCAATAAAGTACAAAACAGAGAGTAAAGGAGTCTGTAATGCCAGTAACACTGTCCAGCCACCGGATGGCAGCTCAATAAAGTACAAAACAGAGAGTAAAGGAGTCTGTAATGCCAGTAACACTGTCCAGCCACCGGATGGCAGCTCAATAAAGTACAAAACAGAGAGTAAAGGAGTCTGTAATGCCAGTAACACTGTTCAACCACCGGATGGCAGCTCAATAAAGTACAAAACAGAGAGTAAAGGAGTCTGTAATGCCAGTAACACTGTCCAACCACCGGATGGCAGCTCAATAAAGTACAAAACAGAGAGTAAAGGAGTCTGTAATGCCAGTAACACTGTCCAGCCACCGGATGGCAGCTCAATAAAGTACAAAACAGAGAGTAAAGGAGTCTGTAATGCCAGTAACACTGTCCAGCCACCGGATGGCAGCTCAATAAAGTACAAAACAGAGAGTAAAGGAGTCTGTAATGCCAGTAACACTGTTCAACCACCGGATGGCAGCTCAATAATGTACAAAACAGAGAGTAAAGGAGTCTGTAATGCCAGTAACACTGTCCAGCCACCGGATGGCAGCTCAATAATGTACAAAACAGAGAGTAAAGGAGTCTGTAATGCCAGTAACACTGTCCAGCCACCGGATGGCAGCTCAATAAAGTACAAAACAGAGAGTAAAGGAGTCTGTAATGCCAGTAACACTGTCCAGCCACCGGATGGCAGCTCAATAAAGTACACTCCCTTTTGTATTTATTTGGACAGTGAAGTTAAAACTTTAAATGTGGCTCTATACTCCAGCATTTTGGATTTGACATCAAATGTTTTACGTGAGGCGACAGTACAGAATGTGACCTTTTATTTGAGGGTATGTTCATACATATCTGTTTTACCATTTAGAAATGAATGCACTTTATGTATCCCCCATTTGAAGGTGTCATATGTATTTGGACAAATTCACTTATAGTGTATTACATTTACAGTCAAAAGTGAAGTATTTGGTCCCATATTCCTAGCACGCAATGATTACATCAAGCTTGTGACTACACGCTTGTTGGATGCATTTGCAGTTTGTTTTGGTTGTGTTTCAGATTATGTTGTGGGATAAATACATTTGAATTCAGTCACTTTTTGACAGCACCCCTTTTGATTTGAACGAAACCTTCGATACATATTTGCCCATCGTAGAAGTGCTCAGAAAGGGACTTTTTGGATCTGAATGTCAGAACATTCAAGAGATAAAAGGTGCTCAAAGTTTACCTATTCTGCATACCCCACCATACCATGGTTGAGATTGATATTATTTAAAAACTTACAAACAGCGTTGTCAATCTATTTTTTAATTTCTGGAGAAAAAAAATATACATGTAAAAATGTTCCTTTTTTTTACCTTCAACGTCAATTAATAACGCTTACTTACACTCCAATTTGTTTCATAGTCGCATATTTTGACATTTAGACCCTATTTGATATCATCTATCATGTGTTGGGCCCAACCCCAGTTGTGACACAACATGCTCTTGAATACAAGGTGGGTGTCATGTTTTGTCTGATAAATGTATTAAAAAGTGGAATCAAATTTAAATGTCAACTTTCAAATAGTACTACAAAGATGGTTGGAGGTCCACACATAAGCGAATGTTGACCTGAAGGGGAATACCTGTTGTTTTCAATTATACTGTCCTCCATTGGAAACATATTGAAATCATAGAAATATAGATAGTAGAATAGACATGACTATTTAGGTTAACATTCGACGGTGGGTGGACCGGTGGTCGTCTTTGTGGTAGTAATTAGAAGTTAAAATGACAATTCAATTTAAATGTCAATGGTGTACCATCTAAATTGCAGTGGTCTGAAGGGATAGTTCCATTCTATGAATGCTATTTCTATTAATGACACAACACCCACCCTGTATTCAAGAGCATGTTGTGTCTCAACTGATGACGGGCACAACACAAAACACCTCAGATTATCTACATTAGCATCTAAGCTACTACATGTGCAAATATTTAAAGGTTAAAAAAATGTCATTATTTTTTTTCAAAAAATCATAAAATAGTTTGACAACCCTGTTTGCATGATTTTAAATAATATCAATCTCAACCATTTCTATTTCCCAGTGATGAAGACATGAATGTCTCATGGTATGGTGGGGTATGCAGAATAGGTCAACTTTGACCACCTTTATCTCTTGAACGTCTTGGCATTCAGATCCAATAATTAACTTTCTGAGCATTTCTCCCATGGGCAAACATGTATTTTTAACTAAAATAAAGATTTTTTTTTTTACTTGGCAAGAACAAAATCTTATTTACAATGACAACCTACCGGGGAAGAACGACAGATTTTTACCTTGTCAACTCGGGGATTCGATCCAGCAACCATTCGGTTACTGGCCCAACACTAGGCTATCTGCCACCCCATGGAAATATAAATTAATGGTAAATAATGTATTGTGCCATTTTGGAGACTCTTTTATTGTAAATAGAAATAGAATATCTTTCTGAACACTTTTACATTAATAATCATGAATGAATCGTGAATAATGATGAGTGAGAAAGTTACAGATGCACAAATATCATACCCCCAAGACATGCTAACCTCTCACCATTACAATAACTGAGGAGGTTAGCATTTTATATCATACCCCCAAGACATGCTAACCTCTCACCATTACAATAACTGAGGAGGTTAGCATTTTATATCATACCCCCAAGACATGCTAACCTCTCACCATTACAATAACAGGGGAGGTTAGCATTTTATATCATACCCCCAAGACATGCTAACCTCTCACCATTACAATAACAGTGGAGAATAGCATTTTATATCATACCCCCAAGACATGCTAACCTCTCTCCATTACAATAACAGGGGAGGTTAGCATTTTATATCATACCCCCAAGACATGCTAACCTCTCACCATTACAATAACAGTGGAGGTTAGCATTTTATATCATACCCCCAAGACATGCTA
This sequence comes from Salmo trutta, assembly GCF_901001165.1. Lineage (NCBI taxonomy): Eukaryota > Metazoa > Chordata > Actinopteri > Salmoniformes > Salmonidae > Salmo > Salmo trutta. The sequence goes on along the minus strand of NC_042986.1, from coordinate 15,632,835 downwards.
ACCTCTCATCATTACAATAACAGGGGAGGTTAGCATTTTATATCATACCCCCAAGACATGCTAACCTCTCTCCATTACAATAACAGTGGAGGTTAGCATTTTATATCATACCCCCAAGACATGCTAACCTCTCTCCATTACAATAACAGTGGAGGTTAGCATTTTTGGGGGAGTATGATGTTTATGCCTCTGTAACTTTCTCACTCATCATTATTCATGATTCATTCTTGATTATTCGTAATCATGGTAGCATCCACATTAATGCAGAAGCATTCAGAAACATATTCTATTCTTATTTACAATAAAGGTGACTCCAAAATGACATAATACATTATCTACCATGAATTTTTATTGGGCACCAAATAATCCAAACCACAACCAAAGCAAACTGCAAATGTATCCAACAAGTTTGCAGAGTCACAAGCTTAATGTAGTCATTCTGTGCTATAGGAATATGGGACCAAATACTAAACCTTTGACTAAATTGAATACACTAAGTGAAGTTGTCCAAATACTTATGACACCTTCAAATCAGGGGACAAGATAGTCTAACGTGCTTTCATTTCTACACGGTAAAAAAGATATGTATGAAAATACCCTCAAATAAAAAGTGACATTCTGTACGGTCACCTTTTATAAAACATTTCAAATCCAAAATGCTGGAGTATAGAGCCAAATTAAAAGTTTTAGCTTCACTGTCCAAATAAATAAGTAAGGGAGGGGAGTGTACTACATGTACAGAGAACGTCGGTTTAACGCCAATGACACTGTTCAACCACAAGATGGCAACCACTTTGGTCAGACAGAAAAATGGCTGTAATATCACTGTCCAACCACAGGACGGCAACGCAGTAAATATAGCAGAGACAATAAACGGTGTGTAATGTCAATGACACTCTTCCGCCACTAGGTGGCAGCAGTTTGAGACTACGTCACTGTGTTCACGTTATTCCTACTATTCTCCATAAGATGGCAGCATGACATTAAATCATGGCCAAATTCACACTTGCACCCTAATACCCAGTATAGATGCAGATGATCCAGTTTCCCGCGCTGTGAGTCTGTGTGTGTATCTGTTCCAGGGAGGAGTGAAGGTGCTTATCACTGGTCCATGGCAGGAGGCCAGCTCTAACTACAGCTGCCTGTTTGACCAGATATCTGTCCCTGCCTCTCTCATCCAGCCTGGGGTGCTGCGCTGCTACTGCCCAGGTAAGACTGGTCTCAGTGGCCTGGCCTTGACACACCCTCTGGATCCTTCCACCAGGATTAACTGGAAACACAGTGTACTGAACTACCAGGGATATCAGTCGTTATCTTGTAGACTTAGATCAGCATACATTACATCAAGGTCTTTACTCATGTCTCTGTTCCTCAGTTGAGATTGTCTCCCTGGCCACTGAAGAAGTTTTAAGAAGAATATGTTATTAGGAGGTCTACAGGTGGTTAGAGTCAGGAGCGCTGGAGTTATAGCAGTTATCAGTGAAGCGTCTGACTCGCACTCCCTCTGTCTCTCTCTCCACAGCTCATGACACTGGGCTGGTGACACTGCAGGTGACTGCCAGTAACCAGATCATCTCTAACTCAGTGGTGTTTGAGTACAAAGCCCGCGCTCTGCCCTCACTGCCCTCCTCACAACACGACTGGCTCTCACTGGACGGTAAGATATCTCCGTCTATCTTCCTCTCTTTTTTTGCCTCACTATGTCTTTCTGTGTCTCTTTGTCCCTCTCTCTGCATCCCCCTCTCTCTTTCTCTCTCTCGTTCTGCTTCCCCCTCTTTCTTTCTCTCACTCCCTGCTTCCCCCTCTCTCTTTCTCTCTCTCTGCTTCCCCTTCTCTCTTTCTCTCTCCCTGCTTCCCCCTCTCTCTTTCTCTCTGCTTCCCCCTCTTTCTGCTTCCCACTCTTTCTCTCTCTCAGCTTCCCCCTCTCTCTTTCTCTCTCTCCCTGCTTCCCCCTCTCTCTGTATCTCTCTCTCTACTTCCCCCTCTCTCTCTGTATCTCTCTCTTGCTCTCCCTCTCCCTGTCCTTCTGCCCTGCGCACCAGTGAAGTGCTGTCTGCTGGCTCATCCTAAATGACTCTCCTCTGTGCTGTCGTGTTGCTGCTCTGTGTGTCACAAATCACAACTACCTGTCCATTTATATTACAGTCTGTTCTAGAGGTATGTGGCTGGGTGGTGGCTGGTCCATGATGGACAGTAATCACTTGAAGATTGAGTTGGATTTCAGTACATTGGAGAGCACTAGTCCTTTTCCTGTTGTCCTGTATCTGTGAGAGGATACTGTAGTGTTAATAATGTGGTCTGATAGACATTTCGGAATCAATATCTGCAGTGAATCAACTTCATTATGGGCTTTCAGGACCATGGAGAACACTAGTCATCAGTCATCAGGTGTGATAGCAGCAGTGAGTCAACTCCATTGGGATCTTGGGATCAGGTTGTATTTCAGGACCATGGAGAACACTAGTCTTGTTCTGTGTCTTCAATGTTTTCTGATGTCAGGACATGTCAGGATCAATAGTTGGGTCAAATGAGTACCTTTTAGGTAGTGTAAAGATTTTATTTCACCTAGTTTTAACATTCTGCCATACAGAGCACATGTTCAACTTAATACAAAACAGATTTTCCCATCTCAAGAGGTTAAAGACCAAAATGACTACACTAAGAGCCTATTAAGTGCCACATAAAGCAACAGGGTTGACCGTAACAGGGTTGACCGTAACAGGGTTAACGATTTAATCAGCCAGAAATCCCATGTCAGGGGAAATGGAAGCTTGTTGTGTGCAACAGGGAGGGGCAATTGAATGCAAGCTTCATTACAATTACAAATTAATTGTAATTGCTTCAGAAATTCTAGACTGTCTATCTATGGGGAACAGGGTTGACATCTTGCTTCAGAAATTCTAGACTGTCTATCTATGGGGAACAGGGTTGACGTGTTGCTTCAGAAATTCTAGACTGTCTATCTATGGGGAACAGGGTTGACATCTTGCTTCAGAAATTCTAGACTGTCTATCTATGGGGAACAGGGTTGACGTGTTGCTTCAGAAATTCTAGACTGTCTATCTATGGGGAACAGGGTTGACGTGTTGCTTCAGAAATTCTAGACTGTCTATCTATGGGGAACAGGGTTGACGTGTTGCTTCAGAAATTCTAGACTGTCTATCTATGGGGAACAGGGTTGACGTGTTGCTTCAGGAATTCTAGACTGTCTATCTATGGGGAACAGGGTTGACGTGTTGCTTCAGAAATTCTAGACTGTCTATCTATGGGGAACAGGGTTGACGTGTTGCTTCAGAAATTCTAGACTGTCTATCTATGGGGAACAGGGTTGACATCTTGCTTCAGAAATTCTAGACTGTCTATCTATGGGGAACAGGGTTGACGTGTTGCTTCAGAAATTCTAGACTGTCTATCTATGGGGAACAGGGTTGACGTGTTGCTTCAGCAATTCTAGACTGTCTATCTATGTGGAACAGGGTTGACGTGTTGCCCAGCAATTCTAGACTGTCTATCTATGGGGAACAGGGTTGACGTGTTGGGCTTGACGCCCCTCAGTTTTCCACCACAAAACACTAGAAAATGGCCAAAAACAGGAGAAGCAGCTCTTGCTTTTACATGATCGTTTGCCTTTTAGATATTCAATGTTTCTTTTGAACATAAAAAAAGATGCATATATCGTTACACCATGTTAAAACCAGAGTTCAGTTCACGCGACAGGGTTGACATTAAAATGAGGGACAGACCTTTCATGTGATTAGATGAATCACATTAAATAAATAATCATCTCCAGAAATGACTTTGTCAAAGAAACAATAACGAGGGCTTTACAATAATGATAAAACGTGGATACATGTTGGGGTTAAGTGGGTTAATCTTCCTAGAAATCACAGAGGGACATGTCTATATGCAGCATTTTGACACTTTAAGCAAGTCTTTATTCATACAAAAGAAATCTGATTGAATGAATTCTTCATGCGGTCTATATTAAAGGGCACTTGGTTTAATAAAACAGGCTTTCAAACTTCAATATTGGTGCAAAATGTCTACTTAAAATATCAAAGTGAAAAGGCACTCTGTTCCTGGAACGACCCAATTGCAGTGGATCAACTGTAGTAGGAACTCAGTTCATCATGGGCTTGATTTGGACCATGGGCCCAGAACCATGAAGAGCACCAGTCCTTGTCCTGTGTCTTTCAGACGATGCTATTGTGTTCTGATAGGCATGTCAGGATCAATATCTATAGCTGCAGTGAATCGACGTAGTTGATCATGGATGTTAGAGTCTTGGCATCACTGTAAATAGATCTCCTAGAACCACTATGACATACATCAGTGTATGTTGCTCGGCACACATGGGAATTTTGATTGGCTGCACAATGAAGACTAGGGCTTAAGGGCTTCGCAGCAGGAAGTCTTGTGAATTAGTATATTTAGACTGCAATGGAGTAAGTCACTGCAGGTGTGTGTGTGTGTGTGTGTGTGTGTGTGTGTGTGTGTGTGTGTGTGTGTGTGTGTGTGTGTGTGTGTGTGTGTGTGTGTGTGTGTGTGTGTGTGTGTGTGTGTGTGTGTGGGGAGCTGGGAGAGAGTGTTGCTACTGCAGTGTGTGTGTGACTGTGCATTGACAGGCTAAAGTAGGGCATGGTGAAGAGAGGAGAGGAGAGTACAGGAGCGGGCTGACGGGACAGCTGCATTGCAGACGCCCCTTGAGGGAGTGGGATTGAATAATCAAGAACCACCGGCTCCCGGGCAGACGTGGTGCGGTGCGGCGGAACCAGTGTATCCCTCCACCATTCATTCATACAGTACACTCACACTACTCTCTCTGCCTCACAGGTCCATTCATACAGTACACTTACACTACTCTCTCTGCCTCACAGGTCCATTCATACAGTACACTCACACTACTCTCTCTGCCTCACAGGTCCATTCATACAGTACACTCACACTACTCTCTCTGCCTCACAGGTCCATTCATACAGTACACTCACACTACTCTCTCTGCCTCACAGGTCCATTCATACAGTACACTCACACTACTCTCTCTGCCTCACAGGTCCATTCACAGAACCAGTCTCACTACTCCACACTAAGCTAAGGAGCTGAGGGAAAACAGTCTGATCTATTACCTTACTACTTCTATTAACCCTTTCCCCTCTCCTGCTCTCTGACTTGATATTGTCTTGCTGTTGGTATTGGCTTGTGGTTGCATTTTGGCGGTTATTTTGGATCCTCTCATTTGTCATGTATGTTAATCATTTATTTGATGTATTTTTCCACTCTGTTCATCTCCAAAGATTTCATGCTGGCTTTTTAGATGTATGCCTCTGTTGCCTCATGCCTGTCCTGGTTATACTCATGAATACTACATGGTGTTTGTTAAGTTCATCCTGCTAGAATCGACAGAGCCCTGAAGCAGCTGGTCTAGTCCCAAATAGCACCCTATTCCCTATATAGTGCACTACTTTTGACCAGAGTCCTATGGGTGGAATAGGGTAGCATGTGGGACGCAGCCTAAGCCTGGGTGGTTGAACAGGCCATCCCTTGGTCACTTGTCTCAGGTGAACTGATTCAGACTGGATCCAGATGATTGGTGAGATAAACTGATTCAGACTGGATCCAGATGATTGGTGAGAAACTGATTCAGACTGGATCCAGATGATTGGTGAGATAAACTGATTCAGACTGGATCCAGATGATTGGTGAGATAAACTGATTCAGACTGGATCCAGATGATTGGTGAGATAAACTGATTCAGACTGGATCCAGATGATTGGTGAGATAAACTGATTCAGACTGGTGTCAGTTGATCCATTCGTGTTTAAAAAGTCAACCTACCAATTGTTTGTGTGCTGGAGATTTCCTTTCTATTTAGTATAGTGTTTTTTCCATAAACCTGGCAGGGCTGAAGGTATGCGAGTTCCCCTTTTTCTTTACATACAACATTGTTGCAATGCTCTATTTAAGAAATACTCAACTCAATGTAAATCAAAGTGGATAAATTGTGGTTTTCTTAATGCTGTTTACGTAGGACTGCGGTGGCTGGTATGATTAACATACTGATTGTCAGTAACCTTAGTGACACGAGAAAAAAGAACAAGGTGATACAATAGTATCATCCAGGATCGTCCCCCCTGCCCTTTGCCCTCAGAACAGCCTCAATTTGTCAGGACATGGACTCTACAAGGTGTCAAAAGCATTTTACAGGGACGCTGTCCCATATTGACTCCAATGCTTCCCACGGTTGTGTCAAATTGGCTGGGTGTCCTTTGGGTGGTGGACCCTTGTTGATACACACGAGAAACTGTTGAGCGTGAAAAACCCTGTAGCATTTCAGTTCTTGACACAAACCGGTGCACCTGGCACCTACTACCATACCCCATTTAAAAGCACTTAAATATGTCTTGCCCATTCACCCTCTGAATGGCACACATACACAATCCATGTCTCAATTGTCTCAAGGCTTAAAAATCCTTATTTAACCCGTCTCATCCCCTTAATCTATTAGGATTGAAGTGGATTTAACAAGTGACATCAATAAGGGATCATAGTGTTCACCTGGATTCACCTGGTCAGTCTATGTCATGGAAACAGCAGGTGTTCATAATGTTTTGTACACTCAGTGAATATGTAGCCATTTTACAGCAGCACAATTTATTCTATTAAAATAAAAAATATAGTACGATATAGATGTTCATATTTCCGCCTAATGCATTGTATACCGCTGCCTTTACACGCTTCATTAATGACATTTTGCACGTGCTACAGCACAGATAAACGTAACCTAGAAAAGACACCATTCCAGAGCTACTATATATGTAATGCTACACTTAACCATTTGTGTGCCTGTATTGATTCATAATTCTATCACTCATTAACCTACATAATTTAATTCCCATTCTTTACTAATAATAATACGAGTTTAAATTGTCAGTAGGGTATAAGCTAAAGCTATTGGGCTCTCTTTCCCTTATCCGTTCATTCTGAAACGGTGCTATGATGTGCTAATGGTACGTACACAGCTGCCTGCCTCCCTGCCTTCCTTGATTTGTCATAATGCAGAGTGGGGGAGGGGCGCGTTTCCTTTCCTCTGCAGCACTGCAGGTACGGAGCCATGGGCAGGACAGAAAACACTGACATATGGGAGCTGCAGAACAGGCTATTACCCACTAATCATTCTCTGTCCATGGTCCTGGACGGTCCCGGTGGCACTCGCTAATCGGGTACTGGTTCGTTAGGAAGACAGTGCGCGCCAAATTAAGCCACACAGAGCTGCTAACCTCTCCGGTTGGTTCGCCATCTAATCTGAAAGTAAAGAGCTGTAGTAAAACTATCTACCAACCCGCATAACAAACCAAGAGACTGACTGTAGTCTACACAATGCATGGCCACCGTGTGCATGTTAGGTCGGCTAAATAACGTAAATTAGCGCAGACAGGGCAACAAGCGGTTTGCTCCAAATGAATCATTTCGATGTAGACTGGAGCTGACATTTACCACGGGAGATAACGGATCCTTTGAATGCTACTCACTTTCAGGGACAATGAACCGAAGTAGGCCTAGCTGCAGGATACATATCAGGATGCGTCGAATATTCTCCCCATAAGATAAAAATCTAACGAGAGAAAAACCGAATTGTACAAAACATTTACCCACCTCAGTTCTGTGTCGGTCGGCAGTTGAAAATTAAAAAGTAAAAGTAACATTATAAATAGTAACGAGAGCGCCAGGTTGGCGCGAGCTTTTAAAAGCTCGACGTCTTGAAGGGAAACTAGGGCGTCTGTTTACCTGCGGCACGTGCGCACGACAACGTCTACTCTCAGCGATATGTTTTATTTTACTGCAGGCTCGTGAGGGACCGAGTAGAGAGAAGCGCAGGAGGGGAAGGAGGGAGGGGAAGGAGGGGGTTGGAGAGAGAAAGAAGTGAAGGGGAGGGGGCTATGATGGGAAGAGTAGTGAGCGGTCTTTATCTCTCTCTATCTTCCCTCACGTCGCTCTTTCACTTTGTTCTATTGTTGATGAGTGCTCTCTATTGAGCTTCTACACGTCAAGGATATCTTTACTCATGGCATCATTCATTACCTAGAAACTGGGGGAATTGGGAAACTGTGCACATAATTGAAATGCAGCATGCTTGGACTTTTGTCAGGATGCCAGTGAATGACATCTGCTTTTCCTAAAGAGAAGGGAAACAGTTTGGCTTTTCAGGGGGACTCTACCAATGGAAAATGAAGTAGAAGGTTAGATGTGTTGAGTTTCATATTTGTGGTGGACGGTGTTGTGGTGTATCTGTGTGTTATCTACTGGCGACTAACAGGAGAAGTTAAGTTACACAGCATTTAGCGGTATTACTCCAAGGCTGACTGTACATTAACTCTGTATTGTTTCAAGAAGAGTTCAACCCTGTCAGGTTAAGCAGCCAGTCTGGTCGTTTACTATTGTTGATCATGTTTTGTTGTGTGCTTTCTCAAAATGTTTAGTTTCACTGTCTGTGACTGTCTCCTTCATTTCACACTCTAGTGTGAGTGTAGTTAGTGTGGAACTACCACTGTACTCCTTGAACCGACTCATTATATGCCATTTCAGTTTTATTTGCATAGTCAATTAAACTGTGGCTTAGCATTGGTTCCAGCACTATCCTGAACATGCATAGGCTTCAAATTGTAGCATGGTTTCACAGCTTAATATCACAGCATAAGTATTACTCAAAAAGCCAGGTAGGTTATCGACTGTTTATGTATAGCCTACGAACGAGATACTCTCAAAAAGCCTCGGTAGCAAGGCGGTGATGCTTTCACGTGTAGGTGAAGGAAGTTGCTAGGATACAACTACTAGAGATGCCTTTTTGATGACTGGACAGTTCAAATACTTTGTCTCATGGCTTCAGCGATATTCTGCAGAAGTGTTTTGTTACTAAATAGCTTTTCACGGGTTTCTAATAGCGCAGTTCCCCCCTCTTGTTGATCATGTCATTTAAAAGTCTCGAGGAGTCAGGCTAGGTGGCTGTCGCATCCTGTCGTTCGGCCATGCTATCTTTTTAGCCTCGGTCGCTAAATCATATGCATCTTACAACATGCCACAGTTGTGAAACTGGTTTTGTCTCGTTGTATGGTCTGTATTATAAGCACGCGAGAACTAAAGTCAGTTACTATTCATTTGTTTTCTAGCATCAAGGAAGCACGCAAAAGGTAGCCTGCTGTAGCCCTCCTGGTCAACTTGTTTTTGAGTTTAAGAAACACGATGCAGTGGATAGCAAAATGAGCGCTCGTGTAGCTTATTGTGTAAAGTCTGCAAGACCGTTTTCAACACCACGGGGAATTGGACAGCGACTTTAGCGCGTCTATTTGTGAAAAGACCGTTTTCAGCACCACGGGGAATTGGACAGCGACTTTAGCGCGTCTATTTGTGAAAAGACCGTTTTCAGCACCAGGGGGAATTGGACAGCGACTTTAGCGCGTCTATTTGTGAAAAGACCGTTTTCAGCACCACGGGGAATTGGACAGCGACTTTAGCGCGTCTATTTGTGAAAAGACCGTTTTCAGCACCACGGGGAATTGGACAGCGACTTTAGCGCGTCTATTTGTGAAAATAACGTTTTCAGTACCACGGGGAATTGGACAGCGACTTTAGCGCGTCTATTTGTGAAAATAACGTTTTCAGCACCACGGGGAATTGGACAGCGACTTTAGCGCGTCTATTTGTGAAAAGTATGCAGTTCACTTAGTATCATATTATTTTATCTCTTCCCGTCATGTTTAATAACTGTAACAGGTCTGTTGATTTGAATGTAAACTCTGAATGTAGCCTATCACTCTCCCCCTCTGCAAAAATATAAGTTCAGTTCCATACCCTCTAAAAAGCCCTGTCGAGTTGGTGTCACATGACTGCATGTATTGACTATGTGAAAAGTAGAACAGAACTTCAGAGTGGCATGTTGCAGTCAGTTTATCCTGTAAGACATTGGCAGAGGTCAGTTCTTGTTAAACTAATGATAGAAAACCACAGAAACCAGAGAAGCTATTATAATGTGCCTACCGTAGTTTGTTTCAAATGCAACTGTAATAATGTACTGCTGCAGGAGTTTGTCCAGTCAGAAATGGTTGATAGAATGAGAGCAGCTCCAGTGAAGTGGAAGTGCTTACCTGGGAATGGCCAGCCTGGAATGGCCAGCCTCTGGGCATGGCTTTACAGAAATGGAACCTGTGGAGGGAGGAATTGGCTCTTTGGAGAACATGGCTCATTTGTGTCTTCTCTCTATGCATCCCCTTAAGGTAATTTGTGATGACCCAATTCAAGTTCCCACACATAATACACATTACTTCCTTATATTTTTCTAAAACTTTTTTAGCAAATGTGTCTGTGTGCCTCTTCAATAGCTCATAAGTTATAGTTGTTGGTAAATGTTAATAGCTAACCCTTTACTGTTACCATTTACTCAGGCTGAGCACAGTATACTGTCAATAGTTGTGTGTTTCCAACACCTAGCAGTGGGGGACTATTACTTTCCAAGATGCTGTCATATATACCACAAGTCAGAACTATTACTGATACAGACAGGTGACTTTACATTGCTGTGACACATGCCGTGATTTAAATCAAATCAACCTTTATTGGTTGCGTACACCGTTTTGCAGATATTATCACAGGTGCAGCGAAACGCTTATGTTTCTAGCTCCGACAGTACAGTAATATCTAGCAATGCAATCCAAACGTTTTAAGAAAGAACAAGAAATGAAGAAATTGCTTCTGTTTAGCTGACTAGCAAGTGTAAGATGTGCCTTCATACATAGTGTCATTCCACGTGTCTTCTTTAGGATAGCATTTTCATGGTTTTATGAATAGGATACTGTAGGGCTAGTTACAGAGGGTCAAAGACCATACCCACAAGACATGCTAACCTCTCACCATTAACTATAACAGGGGAGGTTAGCATGGAGGTATGATCTTTGACCCTCTGTAACTTTCTCACTCATCATTATTCACAATTCATTCAGCATAATCTGTAATCATGGGTAGTATCCACATGAATGTAGAAGTGTTTAGAAACATATTCTATTTTTATTTAAAATAAAAGTGAATCCAAAATGACATAATACATTATTTACCATGAATTTCTATTCGGCACAAAATAATCTGAAACACAACCAAAACGAACTGCAAATGCATCAGACAATTTTGTAGAGCCACAAGCTCGCTGTGTGTGCTAGGAATATGGAACCAAATACCAAACTTTTGACTACTTTATTTCTAAGAATCTTTAGGGGTGTCAATAGTTTTGACCCCTACTTTTTTTTAGATGTTTATTTCATGTTAAACAAAATCTCTTTCTCCAAGCAATATTATTAGCATAAAATAATATAATTTCCCCAATTTTCTGAGCATACAATATAGCTCAGTATTTGAATTATATATTTTATACAGTCATTATTTCTCATCGTCATCAAGGGTGTCAATAATTTAGGACGTCACTGTACGTGTAAAGGTCTAGTGTGATTTCTTCTTTGCTACATTCTACAGTGTACGTTTGTTATAATCATAGGTTTTGTGTAGTCATTAGCACAGCAGGTATTTGTCATTTTCTGTAATAGCAGATACCAAGCAGTAATTCCCCTTTGTTGTCTCTTCTCGTGGCAGTTCACGGGCTTGTGAGAGCAGAGCAGTCTGAAATATAGAGTACCTCGTCAGTCTTGACGTCGAATTGAAATTGAGATGCTTCACCTCTGGAGCTGGACTGATGCCATGAGGTCAGGCGCATGCTACCTGGTTAGCTTATTTCCAACCTTGCCAAGCGGGACTGTCATATTAGGAGTCGCTAAACAGACTTATGTGTGAAGTAGAAAGCATCCATTGGCTTTTTGTTGCAGCTGTGTGCCCCTCTATTGTTATGTATGTAGAATCCTGTAGAGTGTAGAAGAACCCTGTTGCATGAATGGTCGGTTTCTTGAATAATACAGTGATAGAGGAAAAGCTTCAGCTAAACTTGTGTTGCTTTACATTAGTCAATACTAATATGTTGCAAGAGAAGGTGAGACGCCTACATCCTGATTTTCTGCTGATATATACTGTGCTTGTTAACCATTACTGTGCAATTGATGTAACATGGATTTTCTCCTGCAAAATTCATGTGCGATGAAGGTCCCGAGGGTTACAAACCAGGTTAGAGATGGATAAACTTTATTAGTCCACGCGAGATGGAAATGTGTCTTCTGTTTTTATCTGCTTCTGCTTTGATTCACCCCCTGACACACACACACACACACACACACACACACACACACACACACACACACACACACACACACACACACACTAGGTTGGAGAGGCTGGAGCAGAGGGCAGCCGCTGTGCAATGCCCAATAAGAAGATTAGTTCCTTGCTCAAGGAAACATTGGCATTAGGTGGCACCCTTCTGGTTGCAGGCTCAGCCCCGACAGATTTTTACCCCCATCAGTAGTGGAATCCGAACCGGTAACCCTCCGGTTGCTGGCACGCATCTCTAACCTCGGGGCTAACACCGCCCCATAATAATATAGAGCATAACATAAAGCAACATTACAATTACAATAATAAAAGCTGCATCAACAGACTGCACTTTTCCTCTCATTGACCCCTATAATCACACAGGTAGACATTTATTGGGATGAGTCTTGTCCTTGAGGCAGAACTGAGCTATTTCTGCTAGATGGTTCAGCTCCAAAATAAAAATTGACTATATTGTAAAGATGAATGAAAAAAAATGACTTTTTGGTCTTCATTTAAGGTTAGGGTTAGGCATTAGGGTTAGCAGTGTGGTTAAGGTTAGGTTTAACATCTGAATTTATGACTTGGTGGCTGTGCCAACTAGTGACCACTCTGCAGAGCTGCCTCCAGAACAATATTCATGACAAAAAACGCTAACCTGCTCTAATCACTACAGGACATTCGATTCTATCTATGTAGTGTTCTCAATAGGAAAGGTCTGGTGTTCTTCTGATTTTGACCCATGACGACCCTTGTTGTTGTTTCTTTGTTTGTGTCAAGCTGACACATTTGTGGGGTCAATGTTTTCAGATAAATGCACTCTCAAAAAATTAAGAAAATTCACTTTTTTTTTCACGTTTCTGTGGTTTTAACTTTTGGTCTTTTCAAACCTCTCATCAATATCCTATACTCTGTCCAGAAGAAAGAATGCTGCACATAAATCCATTACAAGCTGAAGGAAGAGGAAACCCTATTAAAGAAACCAGCCACAATGGACAGAACAAACAAAGCTGGTCATTATGCCAAAGGAAGAAAGGTGACTTAGCCTTGGATTATCAGCGTACCCATGGGTCCCAGCTGTGTGGGCCTGTGCCAGATGGCCTAGCAACATCTTCCTTTAGACAGGCACAAATACCAGCTTCTGTCAATCAGGAGAATGTGCTGCACAGTCACAGACTCTGAGGGTGGTAGGACCACAGTCTTTCTAACTACTGAACATGCAGGGGTTTGCTATAGCCACAGCTTGTCTATTAGACTACATGTGGGGGTTTGCTACAGTAGTCACATAGAAGTTGGACCCAGCCTTTCTAGATCAGTACATGTGGAGGTTTGCTACAGTAGTCACATAGAGGTTGGACCCAGCCTTTCTAGATCAGTACATGTGGAGGTTTGCTACAGTAGTCACATAGAGGTTGGACCCAGCCTTTCTAGATCAGTACATGTGGTGGTTTACTACAGTAGTCACATAGAGGTTGGACCCAGCCTTTGTAGATCAGTACATGTGGGGGTTTACTACAGTAGTCACATAGAGGTTGGACCCAGCCTTTCTAGATCAGTACATGTGGTGGTTTGCTACAGTAGTCACATAGAGGTTGGACCCAGCCTTTCTAGATCAGTGCATGTGGTGGTTTGCTACAGTAGTCACATAGAGGTTGGACGCAGCCTTTCTAGATCAGTACATGTGGGGGTAGACTACAGTAGTCACATAGAGATTTGACCCAGCCTTTCTAGATCAGTACATGTGGTGGTTTACTACAGTAGTCACATAGAGGTTGGACCCAGCCTTTCTAGATCAGTACATGTGGGGGTTTACTACAGTAGTCACATAGAGATTTGACCCAGCCTTTCTAGATCAGTACATGTGGGGGTTTACTACAGTAGTCACATAGAGATTTGACCCAGCCTTTCTAGATCAGTACATGTGGAGGTTTACTACAGTAGTCACATAGAGATTGGACCCAGCCTTTCTAGATCAGTACATGTGGTGGTTTGCTACAGTAGTCACATAGAGGTTGGACCCAGCCTTTCTAGATCAGTACATGTGGGGGTAGACTACAGTAGTCACATAGAGATTGGGCCCAGCCTTTCTAGATCAGTACATGTGGGGATTTGCTACAGTAGTCACATAGAGATTGGACCCAGCCTGTCTAGATCAGTACATGTGGTGGTTTACTACAGTAGTCACATAGAGGTTGGACCCAGCCTTTCTAGATCAGTACATGTGGGGGTTTGCTACAGTAGTCACATAGAGGTTGGACCCAGCCTTTCTAGATCAGTACATGTGGGGGTTTACTACAGTAGTCACATAGAGATTTGACCCAGCCTTTCTAGATCAGTACATGTGGGGGTTTACTACAGTAGTCACATAGAGATTTGACCCAGCCTTTCTAGATCAGTACATGTGGAGGTTTACTACAGTAGTCACATAGAGATTGGACCCAGCCTTTCTAGATCAGTACATGTGGTGGTTTGCTACAGTAGTCACATAGAGGTTGGACCCAGCCTTTCTAGATCAGTACATGTGGGGGTAGACTACAGTAGTCACATAGAGATTGGGCCCAGCCTTTCTAGATCAGTACATGTGGGGGTTTGCTACAGTAGTCACATAGAGATTGGACCCAGCCTGTCTAGATCAGTACATGTGGTGGTTTACTACAGTAGTCACATAGAGGTTGGACCCAGCCTTTCTAGATCAGTACATGTGGGGGTTTGCTACAGTAGTCACATAGAGATAATGTTGGGGTTCAGCTGTAGAACAGTGGTTGAGTGGCATTAACGGACCCACAAGTTGGTGTGTGAGGAGGAAGGTGTCAGCTGACACTTCTGCTCTAAATCCAGACCATTGTGACTCAGTATTGTTAGCCTGGCATCCAGACCATTGTGACTCAGTATTGTTAGCCTGGCATCCAGACCATTGTGACTCAGTATTGTTAGCCTGGCATCCAGACCATTGTGACTCAGTATTGTTAGCCTGGCATCCAGGCCATTGTGACTCAGTATTGTTAGCCTGGCATCCAGACCATTGAGGCTCAGTATTGTTAGCCTGGCATCCAGACCATTGTGACTCAGTATTGTTAGCCTGGCATCCAGACCATTGAGGCTCAGTATTGTTAGCCTGGCATCCAGACCATTGAGGCTCAGTATTGTTAGCCTGGCATCCAGACCATTGTGACTCAGTATTGTTAGCCTGGCATCCAGACCATTGTGACTCAGTATTGTTAGCCTGGCATCCAGACCATTGAGGCTCAGTATTGTTAGCCTGGCATCCAGACCATTGAGGCTCAGTATTGTTAGCCTGGCATCCAGACCATTGTGACTCAGTATTGTTAGCCTGGCATCCAGACCATTGTGACTCAGTATTGTTAGCCTGGCATCCAGACCATTGTGACTCAGTATTGTTAGCCTGGCATCCAGACCATTGTGACTCAGTATTGTTAGCCTGGCATCCAGACCATTGAGGCTCAGTATTGTTAGCCTGGCATCCAGACCATTGTGACTCAGTATTGTTAGCCTGGCATCCAGACCATTGTGACTCAGTATTGTTAGCCTGGCATCCAGACCATTGAGGCTCAGTATTGTTAGCCTGGCATCCAGACCATTGAGGCTCAGTATTGTTAGCCTGGCATCCAGACCATTGTGACTCAGTATTGTTAGCCTGGCATCCAGACCATTGTGACTCAGTATTGTTAGCCTGGCATCCAGACCATTGTGACTCAGTATTGTTAGCCTGGCATCCAGACCATTGAGGCTCAGTATTGTTAGCCTGGCATCCAGACCATTGAGGCTCAGTATTGTTAGCCTGGCATCCAGACCATTGTGACTCAGTATTGTTAGCCTGGCATCCAGACCAGTATTTGTACTAAAAGTGTAGAATATTCATCATTGATGCCTACCTAGTCTCATGTGGCCTTCCGTGTACCTTCCACTCCATGCTACTACATTATACATTGAGAGCTAATTAACTGCAAATAAGTGTTTGTATCTAGTTTGCCCGGTCTATCACATAGTTAGTGTGTTTGCGCGTTTGTGTGTGTGTATACCTGTCTTGCGCCTTCTCAACCTGGGCAGTGTGTATCTGCAGTGAAATAGATAGTGGCCTGTCCTCATGTCCCTGGGCTAAGACAGAGAGCTGTCTCTACTGTGCTGCTCCAAACCTGTGGCTCAAGTCCTCATACACATTACTAGAAGCTTTAGACTATACCTGAAGTGTTTATGCTAGTGCTTTTGTTCCCTTCTCACTTAACCATTTAAGGGATTATGTAGTGTATTTCAAACTGTCAGCCATAGCTGTATAGGATGAAGCAGCATGTAGAATGAGAATATGTTGGCCTGTCCTCAAACACACAAACCCAGTTTGAGCAGCTCCTGTTTGTCAGCTAATACATGTCTGCATGTGTTTTCTGGGGTAAGGGATTAGTCAGCTACTGTTCATATGATGTGCCAGGCTCCCTGTCAGTCAGAGCTCTGTGGCGCGGCAGCCTTAGTGACCAGTGTAGACGTCTTCTATTACACACTGTCAAGAGAGGGAGGAACAAGGCACAAAGGAGGCTGTTGGTGATGTTAGAGTGTTGTTATAGTTCTGTTTGGCTGGATGCTCCCTCCCTCCCTCCATCCCTCCATCCCTCCCGCTCTGTGCTCCCTCCCTCCCTCCCTCCATCCCTCCCGCTCTGTGCTCCCTCCCTCCTCCCTCTGCAGTATACGTGCATCGCATTCAGAGCAGCAGGCAGCAGGTGGAGATGACATCATCTGCACTGCAGCACACTGCAGCACTGGGTCTGAACAAAGAGAGTCCTCTCGTCCTGCCCCTGCCACCGTCTCTCTCCCCCTCTCCCTCTCTCAGCCTTCCCCTCTCAGAGAGCATAACCCTGGTGCCTAGAAATGCTGCCGGGTTGTGACCTACTTAACCCCTCTGACCCTTACCCCCCCCCCCCCCTCCTACCACTAGGGTATGAGCTGGCTGATGCACCTCTGCAGCCCTCATCATCACTTTGCCCGTAGCCGCCTATGGAGAGGTGATGAAAGCTAGCACTATGGGGGGGTTGTAATTTAAGTGTCAGCAATGGCTGCTGACAGGATGAGAGCTGGGGAGAGACATAAGGATGGTGTGTATGTGGGATGAACATCCATTGGATTTTCTAGATCTACTACACATCATCAGTGACAGAAGTAATTTACTGGCTGTATGTTTTTTCCTTTAACAGTAACAATTACTTGACTTATAGTGAACACAAGCATGACATTCACTCCCTGAAGGGCGGAGAGCTTCTGCCTGAGACTGACTGCCAGGAAACGCCAGTAGTGGAAATGTCACAGGGACGCTGCTGTGACGGCTCCCCACTTAGGAAGTCATTATGTTGTTACTGCAGTGTCCCCTCAGGAAGATCATGTACGATAGTTATTGTAACATAGTGATGGAGAATAGATGTACATGTATGTATGTTTGTAGTTTTTCCATTGTGGGATTTTCTGCCCCGTTTTCTACTCGTGCGCCGAGTCTTCCTCTTCCCATTCATCAATAAGCCAATGCCGCGGGGAGGAAGGAACCATACACAGACAGGCATATTCCTGTCGCTTAGTTACCGCTCGGTAGCAGGTTGCCACAGAAACAGCTAAATGAGGAATGCTAATGCAGTGTTCCACACTCCTTCCCTGCCTGCCTTCCCTACTGCAATGGACTCACTGTGCCCATCCCACAATCGGTGCACATCGGTCTGTGTGTGTGCGTTTGTGTGCATGTGAGTGTGTGCGTGTGTGTGTGGATGTGTGTGCATGTGTGTGTCTGTCTGTGTGTGTGGATGTGTGTGCATGTGTGTGTCTGTCTGTGTGTGTGGATGTGTGCGTGTGTGTCTGTCTGTGTGTGTGCATCTGTGTGTCTGTCTGTGTGTGTGGATGTGTGCGTGTGTGTCTGTCTGTGTGTGTGGATGTGTGTGCATGTGTGTGTCTGTCTGTGTGTGTGCATCTGTGTGTCTGTCTGTGTGTGTGGATGAGTGCGTGTGTGTCTGTCTGTGTGTGTGGATGAGTGCGTCCGTGTGTATGGTGGTGTAATGGACTAAAGCACATTAACTGCAGGTCAACTGATGGAGAGCAGTGAGTGCAGTCCTACTCCAACCATTACCCACTACCCATTACCCACTACCCATTACCCTTTACCCACTACCCATTACCCACTACCCATTACCCACTACCCATTACCCACTACCCATTACCCATTACTCACTACCCTTTACCCACTACCCATTACCCACTACCAATTACCCTTTACCCACTACCCATTACCCACTACCCATTACCCACTACCAATTACCCTTTACCCACTACCCATTACCCACTACCCATTACCCACTACCCTTTACCCATTACCCACTACCCATTACCCATTACTCACTACCCTTTACCCATTACCCACTACCAATTACCCTTTACCCACTACCCATTACCCATTACCCACTACCAATTACCCTTTACCCACTACCCATTACCCACTACCCATTACCCACTACCCATTACCCACTACCCACTACCAATTACCCACTACCCATTACCCTTTACCCATTACCCACTTCCCATTACCCACTACCAATTACCCATTACCCACTACCCATTACCCACTACCCGTTACCCTTTACCCACTACCCATTACCCACTGCCAATTACCCTTTACCCACTACCCATTACCCACTACCCATTACCCTTTACCCATTACCCACTACCCATTACCAATTACCCACTACCCACTACCAATTACCCACTACCCATTACCCATTACCCACTACCCATTACCCACTACCAATTACCCTTTACCCACTACCCATTACCCATTACCCACTACCAATTACCCATTACCCATTACCCACTACCAATTACCCACTACCCATTACCCAATACCCACTAATTTTTCCCCCAATTAGTCATCATCATTTGATTTTACTTGTGTGGCTTCAAGCATAAAATACACTGTAAGCATGCAATTTTCTGTATGCTTGTAATTCATTGTTATGGCATTCAGCACTTTTAAATGACTCAGCATTTATTATGTTTTGAACAGTAATTCCAGAAGCATTTCTTTCAGTCCACGTTGTAGATTTGTTGGTTAACACTGCTCATGGTTGGAAAACTATTTGCCAGCAACATTTAGTAACTGTACAGCCTATTAGCCTCCATCTGTCCATCTATGGAAAGCCTTTCTCAAGGACTATGGACGAGTGCTTGTTGAGTGATTTTGTACAGTGGCTCTCAGCCCCTCCTACCGTATAAGCCAAAGGTAGTGTTATGTGGCCAAGAGAGGCAGAACACAGCAGGAATGATCAACTCTGTCATAATGGACTAGAGGTAGTTCATCAGTAGGAGAGAGAGTCCATCTGCAGACTCTCCTCAGAGAGTGAGTGTCTAGGACTGTGTGTGTGTGTGTGTGTGTGTGTGTGTGTGTGTGTGTGTGTGTGTGTGTGTGTGTGTGTGTGTGTGTGTGTGTGTGTGTGTGTGTGTGTGTGTGTGTGTGTGTGTGTGTGTGTGTGTGTGTGTGTGTGTGTGTGTGTGTGTGTGTGTGCAGGGGTGGACACTTTCACCAAGCCTCCATCCACTCGCTGGTCAATCATCCAGTCCAGATTACTAGAGGAAAAAAGCATTTTTATGAATGACTGAATTAGTGTGCATGCAGCAATTAGCACAAGATTGATGGGCCTTAAAGGTCATTTAAGTAAAGGCAATTGTGGTGCTGAAGTTAATGATTGATGTTATTGTTCGACGTGATTATGTGTCTTGGTTGCAGATACCTTCTGATTTATACAGATGCCTTCATAGGCACCATATTGCACCATAGTACTGGGTTTCACTGATGACCATACTGTAGGTCTATGGATGCTGACGTGTATTATGTGTCTATGTTGCAGATAACCAGTTCAGAATGTCCATCCTGGAGCGCCTGGAGCAGATGGAGAGACGGATGGCAGAGATGGCCTCCCATCATCAGCAGAGCAGTGGAGGAGGGGCAGGAGGAGGAGCAGGAGCAGGTGGAGGAGGAGGTGGTGGTGGTAACAACAGCCAGACACAGGTAAAGTAAATCATACTATTTTTCTTTGATGGAGCAATGGCTTTGTGATGTATTCAGCGATATAGAAACGTACTGTTTGTTTCTGTTTGAGAAGTCAAGTGTTGTGTTTGTGTGTTGTCAGTGTGTGTCAGGGCAGGGTCAGGCTGGCAGCAGCTTTGAGAGCCGTGTAGTGGTGGTGTGTGAGAAGATGATGAACCGGGCCTGCTGGGCCAAGTCCAAACACCTGATCCACTCCAAGACCTTCAGGGGCATGACCCTGCTTCACCTGGCCGCTGGGCAGGGCTACGCCACCCTCATCCAGACACTCATCAAGTGGCGGTGAGTGAGAACCTCAGAGACCTCTGATTGTCTGTTTATCAAAGAAATATACAGAGTGACCTTGGGACATATAAATATCTATTATGGAACTGGTTTAGGACCAGGAAATACTGTATTCAAAAGTTGTAAATAAAGTTTTAATCTATGTAGATAATGTTGTGTTTTAGCCAGAGGTAGTTCAGTCCGGGAGTACAGTGTTCTGTTCTATCCTCCAACAGCACCAAGCATGCAGACAGCATTGACCTGGAGTTGGAGGTAGACCCCCTCAATGTGGACCACTTCTCCTGCACCCCTCTGGTAAGATATAGAGAGCTGTATCTCATGAAACCATTGCAGGAGTCTTCCATAAAGCCTTTCAAACGCTGCAGACTTTCATAAATCATTAAATTGTAAGATTAACTTTTCCAAGAATGTAAATGACCACAGGCATGCTGGCACCTTTTCTCTGACCTGTGACCTGTGCCACTGCTGTCTTTTCTCCAGATGTGGGCGTGTGCCCTAGGTCACCTGGAAGCGGCAGTGGTCCTGTATAAATGGGACCGACGGGCCCTTGCCATCCCTGACTCCCTGGGACGCCTGCCCCTGTCCATCGCCCGCTCCCGCGGCCACACCAAGCTGGCCGAGTGTCTGGAGCAGCTGCAGAGAGAGGAACAGCAGCCCCCTGCACCTCTTCCCCCCAACACACGCATGTCCTTCTCCCCCACCCCCCACGACGCTCCCACCTCAGACAGCTGGATGGTCACATGGGCCAGCGACGGCGTGATGGCGCCCGGCGGGAAGAAAGGAGGCGCCACCACGGCCACGACCACCTCGAGCAACCTCAACCCAGGTCAGAGCAGACTGGAGGACAGGAGAGGCAGTAACTGAGGCCCCACACTGGTAGCAGTGGGGTAAAGGGACAATAGAAAAGAGCTTTAGACAAAAACATTTTGGAAATATTGTTTGTTTAAATGTCTCTAAAATAGTATCTTGTATCCCTTCTGCAGACTTGAGAAGGCCGCGATCCGAGCCCTCCAACTACTACAGCAGTGAGTGCCAGCGAGACCTGCCCCTGGCCAAGAAACACAAGCCCAACCCAGAGATGTTCCAGGTCCGGCCCGACAAGGCCATGTCTGTCCCACTGAGCCTGGAGCAGCAGCAGCTACACAAGCTGTCCTTCAGCCCCAAGAGCCTGTCCCATGAGGGCCTCGGCCCAGACAAGAGCCTCTCCAGTGGGGGAAGTGCTGGAGAAGCTGGGGGAGCCAAGTGGCGCTCCAGGGAGGGTTTCTCCAGTGGGGGCTCAGGCAGAAAGGGCTCGGGGGGCTCTGGGGGCAGCAGCCTGGGAAAGGAGAAGCTGGCTAGCAGGCTGAGACAGAGGGAACAGCTGGGGAACATGCTGGTGATGGCTGAGAGAGAGATGGTGAGCACGGAGCTGCTGTCCTACAGAGAAGATCTGGAGAACCAGGACTGTATGACACAGATGAACGACCTGCAGGTCAGTTAACTCACCCTACTCTCTACTGTCTCTTTACTCTAGTTACTCTTTATCATATCTTTACTGGAGATAGTTGCTTTTTACCATATATTTACTCAAGACAGTGACTCTACTGTTTACCACTCACTGCACTGCCAACCCTGTCTATTGGCCTGCTCATTGCACGTACATTCACACTTGTTTACCAGACAACACTATATCCATAGCACGCCATAGTATCGACCTCACGTCTATAGATCTGAACTACCAGTGAATATACATGACAAGAAGATTGAGATTGACCGCTGGCAGCTCTGTTGGGCCGTGCCACTGGATCCCCTGACGTGTGAAGTCAACGCACACACACCCACATACACAGAGGGATCCTAGGCCTCCCCGGCAGTGTGTGGACCTCCATCACCACATAATAAACTCCATCCATTGATCGGCTTTCACAGCCAAGAGAGCCCTCTGCCATCCATCACAGTCACACTGAGGCTGAGCCTGCGAGATGAGGGGCAGAGGAGGGAAGCACAACAATAACAACCATCGTCTTCATTGTCATTGTCACGATCGTTGTCATGTTTAATGTCCATTGTTTCTTAGAAGTCATTCTAAACTTGCAAACTCATAATGTGGAAACATCTAAGATTAAATGGGGACGTAGTGACGCATCCTTCCTGCAACATTGTGATGCACCGGAACCAAAAAGCACGTCATTGTAAAGCAACAGAACAAACCGGCAGACAATAAGGTACCAATGTGCTAAGTGTGTGATCTGCAGTATACTCAATCCTGGGGGATTCTCCCCCTGCAGGTGAACATGATGACTCTGGCAGAGCACATCATTGAGGCGACCCCAGAGAGGATCAAGAGGGAGAACTTTGTGGCCCTGGACGGGGTGCCCCTGGACAGTACTGGGGTCAGTAACACCATGAGCTGGTTGGCCAGTTACCTCGGAGACGTGGAACAGCTGCCCAGCATTATACATCTACGGTGAGCAACACAGCAGAGCCACACTCTGGACTGAATGTGATCTGGTCTGGTTTTCTGTACCCAGATTAAGTCTATACCTAGTCTAAAAAGCATGCTGAATGGAGAATATGTAGGCTTAATTCTGATCTGGGAAACTGACCATAAATGTTTTGCAGAAGATTTCCTGTGCATGGCATAGCAGTAGTGTATTGGTACTACATTTTCTGTCAACAATGCTTATCTGATTACTTTTTAAATTGTCACCTCCCACCCACTGCCCCTCCCTCTCTATCTTCCTCCAGATCCCTGTACAGTGAGCCTCTCGCTCCGTCCTCCAACCCCAGCCACAGCCCACAGGGTTCTCCCCTGAGGGAGGGGTCCATGGAGAGGCCCACCCTGCCCCCCCCGGCCGACTGGAGCGAGTTCCTCCAGGCCTCCAACAGCAAGGTGGAGAGAGACCTGGCCCAGCTCACCCTGTCCGACCCTGAGCAGAGGGAGCTGTACGAGGCCGCGCGTCTGGTCCAAACTGCCTTCCGCAAGTACAAGGTACAGGCCTGGATGAGGTACCACACACAGCATCATACCTGCTGTACAAGACAATGTACAGCATCTCTGTTAGGACTGGCACTCTGTTGATGTGGTGTTGACAATGTTATCAGGTGAAATTATGAATGGGTCCCTTGAATCTAGAAAGGTAGCTATATGAACAAAACTACGTCCTGGTCTGTGTCGGAGTGTGCTGAGTGCACAAGACACTATCTTTGCTGTGAGGACCCTCACCCAGTAATCATCAACGGATTATGTTAATTAACACTCATATCTTCCTCTCTCTGTGCGTGTCTCACTAAGACACACTCAAACTCTGTGGTCCCTGTGGTTTCAGCATGGGAAAGGACTGCTTTGAGCAGAGCATGGCCTTGCTTTAAGGAACGACTGCACTGCTCCCTCTTCCCTGCTCCCTGTAAGCTCTCTCTCCCTTTCTTTCTCTGTCTTCTCTCTCTCTCTTACTCTTTAAATTATGTGTGTGGAGCCCGCTGCTTCCTGTCCTTAACCAGCTCCACATACCCTGCCCAGCCTCCCCACGCCTCACCTTGCTATCCTCCCCATGGCTAGCTTTAATGAGTTTCCACGTCTCAAACTGTTCACTGTCGTTCACTGTCATCTGTTCTACCCCTCTGCCAGCTGACACTGGGGAGGAGAAGAACTCTGGGCTGGCACCACCACCTACCTCTCTTCTCTCCCAGCCCAGGATGGAGCCTCTCCCCCAGCCTCCTCAACCCCAGGTCCTCCCTCTGTCCTCCAGACAACCAGGGCCCTGGGCCCAGGAAGAGACCTCAGGGAGCCGTGGCGCTCTATAATAGACTACGCCACCTCCTATACTCTGACTTCTGACTTCTGACCTCTCCTACTCTCTCACAGGGACGCCCATTCAGAGATCAACAGGAAGTAGCTGCGGCCGTCATTCAGCGTTGTTACAAGAAGTACAAACAGGTAGGCTTGGCACACACATGGAGATTCAATAGTTGGATGCTTTTACATATTGCATTATCTTACAGACAGTGGATAGATGTAGGACTGATTGCAGTACATTGATTAGGGTTTTTTAGAAAGCCTTTAACTTTATTCAGTTTAGTCTGTTTTCCTAGGCACAGACTGAACCTTGTTCATGCCCCTTCGTGATTCACAATCTCACATTTTCTTTGTTTGCAAGCTTACATGGATAGCCTTGAAGGTAACATATTTTCACTGTCTCAGATTGCTTACAATGCAACCTAAGTTCACTTGATCATCACACTTGACTTGGTTATATTACTACTCAACCTACATCAGCACCTTTCCTAAGTCCAGTTATATAGTATTGTGCCTGATTCACACTCTAGGGCCAACCTTAACCGTACTGGCTAGTCTATCTTTTCCAGCACGGTTCCAGCAGCTAGAGTGAATACGTCACCAGGTCAGCCCAGTTTGGCTTGACTTGATTTGGCCATATAGTGTGAATCAGACAAGAGATGTGTGCGTTTGAGGCCATCGTTTCCAACCCTCCTGTTCCTGACCCTTGGTCTCCTCCTCTCTCTGGTCCTCTCGGTGGCAGTATGCACTTTATAAGAAGATGACGCAGGCCGCCATTCTTATCCAGAGTAAGTTCCGCAGCTACCACGAGCAGAAGAAGTTCCAGCAGAGCAGACGGGCGGCCGTGCTGATCCAGCAATACTACCGCAGCTACAAGGAGTATGGCAGGCTCAGGCCCCACCGCAGAGGAGCCGCCGCTGCCCTGGTGCAACATAAACTCAGGTATGTATACACACACACACAGCAACACAAACTTAGGTAGCTAAACACACTGTCACGCTGGTATAAAGGATGTGGAGACAGGCGCAGGAATACAGCATCTGGGTTTTTAATACACCCAAAACAAACACGTATATAAAACACTGGGATGTACCCAAACAAAATAGCAAGGGTAAACCTTGATGAACGACACGGGACGAGACCCGTAATACACAATGCACAAAACACACAGCACAGGCTGAGACAATGCATAGGTACTCACACGACCAACGGACATGGGAACAATAATCGACTGCCCAATGGGGGGGAAACAAAGGGCACAAGTACTAATCAGTGGGAATAGGGGGCAGGTGTGCGTAATGACACAGTTCAGTGCAGCCTAGAAGGCCGGTGACGTCGACCTCCGGAACTGGTGAACAGAATGAGCAGCAGTACCGTGGGGATCCGTGACACACACACACAGCAACACACACACACACACGCACACACACAGTAGCACTCTCACACTGAAACACAGCAACACAAACTCACGTAGTTAAATACACATTATAAACTGGGTGGTTCGAGCCTTGAATGCTGATTGGCTGACAGCCACGGGTATGACGAAACATTTATTTTTACTTCTCTAATTATGTTGGTAACCAGTTTATAATAGCAATAAGGCAACTCAGGGGTTTGTGGTATATGGCCAATATACCACGGCTTAGAGCTGTATCTAGGCACTCCGCGTTGCATCGTGCTTAAGAACAGCCCTTGGCCGTGGTATATTGGCCATATACCACAAACCCCCCTCATGCCTTATTGATTAAATAACACACACACGAACATACAGCAGCATAAACCCATTGACACACACTCAGCTACACGCACAGTAATACACACATACAGGAGGCGGGCCTCATTACAGGATAGCAGCAGTCTGCAGTTGTTATCTATTTTGGGACTTATAAATGAATGATATGTACCTATGATTCTTAAAGAATATAACTTAGAAATGAATGATATGTACCTATGATTCTTAAAGAATATAACTTAGAAATGAATGATATGTACCTATGATTCTTAAAGAATATAACTTAGAAATGAATGATATGTACCTATGATTCTTAAAGAATATAACTTAGAAATGCCTCATGAGCTTTGTTCAACTGTCATACCCCATCAGAACCCAAAATATAAGCTTATTTTATGCCAATGTTTTAAAACAAAGTACATTTTAACAAACTCTATATACCCACAAAAGTATAATTTTGATACTAAGGGTTTGGTCAGTCCTTGTACCCATAGCTCCGTGTATGAATTTGAGAGTGGTACATTTCTCCAGCCCCCATCCCTCAGCTTTTTAATGGACCAGGGGTGGGGAGAAGGCAACTGCTGACTGCCGCTTTAACCTTGCAGACTTCACTTGGGGAAATCAATTTCTAAGGGACGAACGACCGCAGTCCCATTTGCAGTCCCAAGGATCATAGTGGCCTCCTGTGTTCATGCATAATTGGTTGAGATTTTGAACGTACGACATCTGTAAATATGTTTTATATTAATGAAGACACTAAGGCTCTAGAGTACTGGAGAGGACAGTATCCATGCTATACAAAATCTCCAAAGTAAGGCTTAAAGCGTGGTTGAAAAAGAGCACAAGCATTGTAAAACTACACTAGCTCCAAACAACCACAGTATCTTTTAATATTGTGGACCCTCTCAAAAGCCAATGTTCCCTCTTGTCTTGTGTGTTGTAGAAGTAGTCTGCTCACTAAGAGGCAGGACCAGGCTGCCAGGAAGATCATGAGGTTTCTACGCCGCTGCCGCCACAGGTAAGCCCTGCCCACAACATGAACTCGTATGGGTTCCCAGATATGTTTGTTATATTCACACACTACCAAATACATGCCTTCTTTCAGTGTAGGGATTTGCAAGATATATGAATGGTTTACTACACGTTAGATGGCAAGAATGAGTCTGCACAGATGAGAGGGACAGTTCTCGGTTTTCATTTGTCTATTTTATTTATTTTGGGGTTGATAAAAGGTCTGGGTGGGTTATATACAACACTTCAGACACCCCCCTATTCCCTGTCACTGTATTTGGCCCCCACCTCTCCTCTCCTCGCCCCCATTCCTTCCCTCACAGTGCCTACTGTGTGCTAATAGCTGTCTGGTATTGTTTTGCTCTTTATGCGAAGCCCCTTGATGGACCATAGACTGTTCAAGCGGGTGAGTGCAGCCTCAGCAACACAGTTCGTCCTTCTCTTTCTCTCCTCCCTGTCTACACTGTATGTCTCTGCCTCTCTCTCTCTAACAATACAGTTATATATCCTGAGTCCTTGACCTCCTCTCTCTCTCACTTTCTTTCCATCCATCTCTCCCTCCCTCTCTCTTTCTCTCTCTCCCCCTCCCTGTATCTTGTCCATCACTGTTGCTTGATGCCTGCTTGCATGATGGCTGCCTACTGGAGCCACAGGGGGACTGACTGAGAAGCTCAGAGTCAGAGCAGACGTAACTTTACTCTTATTAAACCAACTAACCACCGCTTATGAATGACTATGTCACCGCAACACTTAACAGGCACCTCTTTCTCTTCTCTGGAAAGGAGTTGAATTGTTCTTCTGTTTTATTTATGTGGTTGTGAAAATGCCTATTTACAGAACGGAAGGTAGTTTTCTCTATCATGTTTACTGTGTTGCATGACTCTATGGGCCTTGCTCTTTAACATGTACCCCCGGGCATGCTATGGACCGGATGTTCTCTCCCAAACAGCTGTCTGTCTTACTGTCTGTCCTGTCGCGCCCCACATGACCCAGTTGAGGGAGGGCTTGATCCCCTTTGGTTTTGTTCACTCCAACTGTCGAAACTGTCTTGTATGAGCTCCTTTCGGCATTGCATTGGTATCTGTCACTATTTCAGGCCTGGTTCAATGACACTTGCGTCACCACTGAAAATCTTGAAGAAATTCTTCATGGGTAGAAACGATTTGTCTGTCCGACTACTCCCCCGGAAAGTCTTCGGGCATATTGACAAAAATACCGACAGTATGTGACAGTTATCATCAGCGTCATCATCTTTATGACTCACAAACACTGTAGTTCATCTTCTTAGACAAGGGAATTAGAATTTATGAATCAGTTCATTGTATGAATCAATTCATTGTAATATATCAGCACAATCTCTATATGACAAATTGCTAGGTTGATAAGGCTATAGCCCAGATAACTTAACTAACTCTGTATCTGAACAATCGTTACTATACGGTATGGGTTACTGTGCTTTGAGAGCAGGTGAGGTTACAGTACTATAAAGATGTGATAGCATGCATGTTTGTTAAGATCTGGGTTACAGTGCTGTGATGGCACAAATAGGTCAGACTAGCAGTACCAGGCAAACAATGGGAAGTCCCTGCCATGCACCTCCAGGGAGTTAGAACAGCAATAGTGGTACCAGTAATGGATTCACACCCCAGGGGAAGAGGAAGAGGAAGTAGCACACTGAGAATCACTAAACCTACATAAATAGCAGTGTGGGTGGGGGCTCACCACTGAGCTTTGTGGAGTTAAAGGACGTCCGGGTTGATAACCGTGTGAAATGTAGGTAAAAAACATGTAGGTAAAAAACAAAGCAATGTATTCCTAGAGGATAGCACTTAAAAGTACAAATTAAAACACTTGTTTCCAAACTGGTCCTCAGTGGTAAAAACTGGTCCATGGTGATAAAAATGTGGTCCTCAATGGTAAAAAACAGACATTACCTTGGTTCTGTCCACTCATTGTCCACTCATCCTAAATGCATATGAGAAGACTTTTCTCAGAAGCAGTATAGAAGGTAAAGCCAGGCAGAGCAAATACACCAGTGTTCCTGTGGTCAGCAGAACAAGCACCAAGGGCCAATAGGTATATTGATTATGATATAACACAGTAATTGGCTAATGACTTACAGTACAGTGAGATCTACTGAGTCCATTGTACATGCTGGATTTCTAAAGTATGTGTCACTATCCATTCACTGATTAGGTGTGGTGTTTACTGAGCCATCGGTTTGGCTCTGGCTCAGTTTGGACATGGCTCAGTTTGGACATGGTTCACAAGTGGAATGCCAAGGTAATGTCACTTCCCAGTACATAATGCAATACAAACACAATACAAGTTTGGATAGGATATTTTTGTCTAAATATATCTATGACATTTTCTCCTCTTTCGCAAATTGAACGCGTTACGTTTTCAATTGTGTTAGTAGTTGATCATTTAGTGATAGACACAATAATACAGTCCTCTGATTAAACTCATTTAAACACCATTCTGGAGTGATAAAGTCATTGATTTGGTGCATAGTAATGTTCCAAATACAAACCAATTAGTAAACCTCTGCCTGCCTTGGTCTCTTTCAGCCCAACAAATATTTGGTGGAATTGTCAAGGGACTGTTTCCTCTCTTGAGATTTGTTTTGAAGAGAGTTCAATTATCAAGACACCTTATTTCATTCACATTATATTCTCAAGAGTCTAAAAGTAAATCAAACTGGTTTAAGAATCGTTTTCAATGTTGACCTGTTAGAAAATCTAGAGTATTGAAGGAATGGGCTCAGTGAGCTGTAAGACTTAGTGATTCAACAGAATCATTTAGACTGAATGAGATCGAATCCAAATAAGTCTTTATCAATGTTGATAGTTGTCAGATTTATCACTGTTTTCTTTCCAGACCAGCACCAGCTCCCGTTGACAAGGGCTGTGTCGCACTCCATGTCTCTTGTCCTCCCTCAAGGGAATGGTGTCCTCTATGGAGGGAATTATGGAGGGGAATGGTGTCCTCTATGGAGGGGAATGGTGTCCTCTATGGAGGGAATTATGGAGGGGAATGATGTCCTCTATGGAGGGGAATGGTGTCCTCTATGGAGGGAATTATGGATGGGAATGGTGTCCTCTATGGAGGGGAATGGCATCCTCTAGGGAGGGGAATGGTGTCCTCTAGGGAGGGGAATGGTGTCCTCTATGGAGGGGAATGGTGTCCTCTAGGGAGGGGAATGGTGTCCTCTAGGCAGGGGAATGGTGTCCTCTAGGGAGGGGAATGGTGTCCTCTATGGAGGGGAATGGTGTCCTCTATGGAGGGGAATGGTGTCCTCTATGGAGGGGAATGGTGTCCTCTAGGGAGAGGAATGGTGTCCTCTAGGGAGGGGAATGGTGTCCTCTATGGAGGGGAATGGTGTCCTCTAGGGAGGGGAATGGTGTCCTCTATGGAGGGGAATGGTGTCCTCTAGGGAGGGGAATGGTGTCCTCTGTGGAGGGGAATGGTGTCCTCTATGGAGGGGAATGGTGTCCTCTAGGGAGGGGAATGGCATCCTCTAGGGAGGGGAATGGTGTCCTCTAGGGAGGGGAATGGTATCCTCTATGGAGGGGAATGGTGTCCTCTATGGAGGGGAATGGTGTCCTCTAGGGAGGGGAATGGTGTCCTCTAGGCAGGGGAATGGTGTCCTCTATGGAGGGGAATGGTGTCCTCTATGGAGGGGAATGGTGTCCTCTAGGGAGGGGAATGGTGTCCTCTATGGAGGGGAATGGTGTCCTCTATGGAGGGGAATGGTGTCCTCTAGGGAGGGGAATGGTGTCCTCTAGGCAGGGGAATGGTGTCCTCTAGGGAGGGGAATGGTGTCCTCTATGGAGGGGAATGGTGTCCTCTATGGAGGGGAATGGTGTCCTCTATGGAGGGGAATGGTGTCCTCTAGGGAGAGGAATGGTGTCCTCTAGGGATGGGAATGGTGTCCTCTATGGAGGGGAATGGCATCCTCTAGGGAGGGGAATGGTGTCCTCTATGGAGGGGAATGGTGTCCTCTAGGGAGGGGAATGGTGTCCTCTAGGCAGGGGAATGGTGTCCTCTAGGGAGGGGAATGGTGTCCTCTATGGAGGGGAATGGTGTCCTCTATGGAGGGGAATGGTGTCCTCTATGGAGGGGAATGGTGTCCTCTAGGGAGAGGAATGGTGTCCTCTAGGGAGGGGAATGGTGTCCTCTATGGAGGGGAATGGTGTCCTCTAGGGAGGGGAATGGTGTCCTCTATGGAGGGGAATGGTGTCCTCTAGGGAGGGGAATGGTGTCCTCTGTGGAGGGGAATGGTGTCCTCTATGGAGGGGAATGGTGTCCTCTAGGGAGGGGAATGGCGTCCTCTAGGGAGGGGAATGGTGTCCTCTAGGGAGGGGAATGGTGTCCTCTATGGAGGGGAATGGTGTCCTCTATGGAGGGGAATGGTGTCCTCTAGGGAGGGGAATGGTGTCCTCTATGGAGGGGAATGGTGTCCTCTAGGGAGGGGAATGGTGTCCTCTAGGGAGGGGAATGGTGTCCTCTATGGAGGGGAATGGTGTCCTCTATGGAGGGGAATGGTGTCCTCTAGGGAGGGGAATGGTGTCCTCTAGGCAGGGGAATGGTGTCCTCTAGGGAGGGGAATGGTGTCCTCTATGGAGGGGAATGGTGTCCTCTATGGAGGGGAATGGTGTCCTCTAGGGAGAGGAATGGTGTCCTCTAGGGAGGGGAATGGTGTCCTCTATGGAGGGGAATGGTGTCCTCTATGGAGGGGAATGGTGTCCTCTAGGGAGGGGAATGGTGTCCTCTAGGCAGGGGAATGGTGTCCTCTAGGGAGGGGAATGGTGTCCTCTATGGAGGGGAATGGTGTCCTCTATGGAGGGGAATGGTGTCCTCTAGGGAGGGGAATGGTGTCCTCTATGGAGGGGAATGGTGTCCTCTATGGAGGGGAATGGTGTCCTCTAGGGAGGGGAATGGTGTCCTCTAGGGAGGGGAATGGTGTCCTCTAGGGAGGGGAATGGTGTCCTCTATGGAGGGGAATGGTGTCCTCTATGGAGGGGAATGGTGTCCTCTATGGAGGGGAATGGTGTCCTCTAGGGAGAGGAATGGTGTCCTCTAGGGAGGGGAATGGTGTCCTCTATGGAGGGGAATGGTGTCCTCTAGGGAGGGGAATGGTGTCCTCTAGGGAGGGGAATGGTGTCCTCTAGGGAGGGGAATGGTGTCCTCTATGGAGGGGAATGGTGTCCTCTATGGAGGGGAATGGTGTCCTCTATGGAGGGGAATGGTGTCCTCTAGGGAGGGGAATGGTGTCCTCTAGGGAGGGGAATGGTGTCCTCTATGGAGGGGAATGGTGTCCTCTAGGGAGGGGAATGGTGTCCTCTATGGAGGGGAATGGTGTCCTCTAGGGAGGGGAATGGTGTCCTCTGTGGAGGGGAATGGTGTCCTCTATGGAGGGGAATGGTGTCCTCTAGGGAGGGGAATGGCGTCCTCTAGGGAGGGGAATGGTGTCCTCTAGGGAGGGGAATGGTGTCCTCTATGGAGGGGAATGGTGTCCTCTATGGAGGGGAATGGTGTCCTCTAGGGAGGGGAATGGTGTCCTCTAGGCAGGGGAATGGTGTCCTCTATGGAGGGGAATGGTGTCCTCTATGGAGGGGAATGGTGTCCTCTAGGGAGGGGAATGGTGTCCTCTATGGAGGGGAATGGTGTCCTCTATGGAGGGGAATGGTGTCCTCTAGGGAGGGGAATGGTGTCCTCTAGGGAGGGGAATGGTGTCCTCTAGGGAGGGGAATGGTGTCCTCTATGGAGGGGAATGGTGTCCTCTATGGAGGGGAATGGTGTCCTCTATGGAGGGGAATGGTGTCCTCTAGGGAGAGGAATGGTGTCCTCTAGGGAGGGGAATGGTGTCCTCTATGGAGGGGAATGGTGTCCTCTATGGAGGGGAATGGTGTCCTCTAGGGAGGGGAATGGTGTCCTCTAGGCAGGGGAATGGTGTCCTCTAGGGAGGGGAATGGTGTCCTCTATGGAGGGGAATGGTGTCCTCTATGGAGGGGAATGGTGTC
This sequence comes from Salmo trutta, assembly GCF_901001165.1. Lineage (NCBI taxonomy): Eukaryota > Metazoa > Chordata > Actinopteri > Salmoniformes > Salmonidae > Salmo > Salmo trutta. The sequence continues at coordinate 15,599,686 of NC_042986.1, read as the reverse complement.
CTCTAGGGAGGGGAATGGTGTCCTCTATGGAGGGGAATGGTGTCCTCTATGGAGGGGAATGGTGTCCTCTAGGGAGGGGAATGGTGTCCTCTAGGGAGGGGAATGGTGTCCTCTAGGGAGGGGAATGGTGTCCTCTATGGAGGGGAATGGTGTCCTCTATGGAGGGGAATGGTGTCCTCTATGGAGGGGAATGGTGTCCTCTAGGGAGAGGAATGGTGTCCTCTAGGGAGGGGAATGGTGTCCTCTATGGAGGGGAATGGTGTCCTCTAGGGAGGGGAATGGTGTCCTCTATGGAGGGGAATGGTGTCCTCTATGGAGGGGAATGGTGTCCTCTATGGAGGGGAATGGTGTCCTCTAGGGAGAGGAATGGTGTCCTCTAGGGAGGGGAATGGTGTCCTCTATGGAGGGGAATGGTGTCCTCTAGGGAGGGGAATGGTGTCCTCTAGGCAGGGGAATGGTGTCCTCTAGGGAGGGGAATGGTGTCCTCTATGGAGGGGAATGGTGTCCTCTATGGAGGGGAATGGTGTCCTCTAGGGAGGGGAATGGTGTCCTCTATGTAGGGGAATGGTGTCCTCTTTGGAGGGGAATGGTGTCCTCTATGGAGGGGAATGGTGTCCTCTAGGGAGGGGAATGGTGTCCTCTGGGGAGGGGAATGGTGTCCTCTATGGAGGGGAATGGTGTTCTCTATGGAGGGGAATGGTGTCCTCTAGGGAGGGGAATGGTGTCCTCTATGGAGGGGAATGGTGTCCTCTATGGAGGGGAATGGTGTACTCTATGGAGGGGAATGGTGTCCTCTAGGGAGGGGAATTGTGTCCTCTAGGGAGGGGAATGGTGTCCTCTATGGAGGGGAATGGTGTTCTCTAGGGAGAGGAATGGTGTCCTCTATGGAGGGGAATTGTGTCCTCTAGGGAGGGGAATGGTGTCCTCTAGGGAGGGGAATGGTGTCCTCTAGGGAGGGGAATGGTGTCCTCTATGGAGGGGAATGGTGTCCTCTATGGAGGGGAATGGTGTACTCTATGGAGGGGAATGGTGTCCTCTAGGGAGGGGAATGGTGTCCTCTATGGAGGGGAATGGTGTCCTCTATGGAGGGGAATGGTTTGAGAGTACATCACCATCCAGTGAGAGCTGATCTGTGACGGTGATCATAGACCCTGTTTAAATGACGTCTGTCTCTCTGTCTGTGTTTCAGAGTGAACGAATCGAAAAGGGCCAAGGAACATGAGAACCCTCAGAAGAGCCCCCTCACAATGTGACATCACTCTCCTCCTTTTCTTTCCCCCCTTTGTACCCAAGACATTTTACAAGAGAAGAAAAAAAACAGTTCAGTGAAAACACTGCGATTATTATTACGACTATGGCAGCGTGACTGATTCCACTTCTATTACATGTACAACAACAGCATTTTTCACGTTTATCTATCGTTGTGTATGTTGGAGAGTGGCAACTTCTTCTGTAGGATTCTAAACTGAAGGAGAAGAAGCTGTGGGGGGCAGAACATTAGCTTCATGACATTTTTTGCACTTTTTCATGGATTGCTTTGTCTTTTTGGGAGTATCGGAGTCTAGGTTTTTAGATGGTAAAGGAAGAGGAATGTTGGACATGTTGAAAAGGTCCCTGCCATCAGTGGATCAAACCAAAAGGATAAGATGGAGGACACCTAGGATGGAGGACACCTAGGATGGAGGACAGACGCCGACCAGAACATAAGGAAACATTACAGAAACACATTGGGACTTGGCTCTAATTGTATTTCATAATTTTTTAAGTGAACTGATTCATCCATTTGAATGAGAAAACATGTCATCTAATGAACCAAACATTCTCGGTAATATATTGATCCATTTGCAAACTTACTCTCCCTATCAACAGTAGACGAATACATTCAGTATAGTAACTGAAAATAGATCAAGCGTCCTTCTGTTACGCTGTGCTCTACTCCGCCAGTCAGTCCGAAGGGGTGGGGCTGCATATGAATGTAGGAGGGGTGTGAGAAGGAATGGGCGGGGCGTATTAAAAGAATGGCTTATTTTGTTATCTACGTTTAGGGGGCACTGTGAGGCAAGAGATAAAGGGATTCAATGGTGTGTTTTTTTTAAAATATATGTTTAATTCCTCTTTGCTTGAATCTGTTTCGTGCTTATACCCATTACTGGTATAACTGACTTGTCTCCTAAAAATTATGTGTTGTCGATTTTATCAAATGTGCATGCCTATGGGTGAAAGTCTTCGCCTGCGTGCTTGAAATTAGGTCTGTAACCTCTGTTTTTCAATGTTTTGGGTTTGTCTTCATGTTAAAATGCAACAGAGTTTCCCATGTACCCACCTACTTCCCCAAGAGTCATTCATACCCTCTAGTTACTGAATGATACCAACATTGTCCTCTTCTTTTCTTTTTTATTTGCCTTATTTGTTTACTCAGTATTCTAAAAAGAAAGAAAACTTGCCTCTTTTGTGTTGTAATGATAACAGTCATGAAGGTTATTGTTGTTCTTTTTAAATGAACTTCAGGGCCTGTGAGGGCTTTTGAGGGGAAGATCACATACATTGCCTTGACGTCTTAGAGATTCTTTGAGGGGTCCCTAAGCTAGTCCCAAAATAGGGGTTAGACAAATCCATATTTTTGACAATTGAGCGGTTTCTGTATATAAAGAAGGCTGAAGGTACGTAGGGAAAAACATTTACCCAAAGGGGATTGTATTTTAGAAATATATTATTTTATTCATTAAAAAGGGGTCAAAAACAGGTACGAGACAAAAACAGAATATTTGTATAGTTTTGTTTGAATGCCTAAGAAGTATGGTTGTATTGATTGTATATAGTGTAAATACCTGGGATAAAAATGAGCTATGTGCATGAAAAACGAACAAAGGTTAAAAAACCCCTCAGCGAAAGCAGTAGTGGCTATGCTCTGTAAAATGATTCTAACTATTTCACTATAAGAGTATTTTATTTTATTTTGATTGTTCTTGAGAAGAACATTTTGCTAAAGCATGACATTATTGCGAATACTAAAAAGTAAAAAAAAATATATATAATGTATTTAGAGATAGGAGAAATCTGCAAAATGATCTTAAGACAAGTATGTTTATGTTTACATTTTTGTTTTGGGCTACCAAGAATCTTTTGCCAATGGTGCCAAGTAATGTGAATGCTATATTGCTTAACAAGATAATGAAGTTAATGTTATCAGAACAGATAATCATACAATGAAATAGACACTAGCATTGAAGACCACAAGGTCCCATCACGACTGGCAGCGAATCACAGATAGAGATACACATTGCAGAGGGAGAAATATTTCAACAGCAACTTTTAAGTCTCCCATTTCTCATCCATTATCACACGTCAGAACAACCCAAGATTTTTTGCCATCGTCACCAAATACACAGGGATCACTTTGTCAGTAACATTTCAAATGCAAAAGAAATGTGTGCTTTATTTTATCCGTATGAGAGAAGGGTTGTGGAGTCAATGTCTCTTAGCATGTTCATATGGATTGTGTTCATATAAAGATTGTAAATGGCAACCTTGTCTATGGGAATCTCAGCCCTGTTTTTGTTGTTGTTTATAGTTGAGGTTGATTGAATATGTGTTTCATAGGACAACTCACAGGTGATGAAATAGACCATATCAACCATATCAAACTGCTGACACAAGACATTTGTTTTTACGTTTGGGCTGGAAACTAACTTTACCAAGGCTGTCAGGGTCTGGACAGACCAGAGTTATTTATTGTCCAAATGTAATGTGGCCACAGTGAATGATGTGTAGCATCGCTGGTATTCTTTGTAAAAGTAAATGAGTCATTTACTTGCAGAAGGAACACTTTAAACAATCGAAAGTGCTAAAAAAAAATAACGGATGGGGTTATAGTGAAACACATGAACCATTATGGATCATTGCAGCTAAGTCAATGAGCCAAAGGGAGTGATCTGTAAACGTAACAAGATGCACCGCTACTATTATAGCAACTTCTGAGGAAGAACACAGTGTCTGTGTCTGGTTCATAATGGGATATGTGAGGGCCATGTTTGAAAGATGATGAAATTAAATGTGGGAACAGACTCATTGATACCAGTTGATGATACTGTATCTGTGAATACATGATAGAGACTATCCAATGGTATTCAATCCTAGTCCATAAGTGTCTGCTGGTTCTTGCAGTTCTGCTGAAATATATTATATTCCTATAAGAACATGCCATTGGACAATTACATTTTGTTGTTTTAATTGCTGAATTTCATCTCAGACACTGCTGGCTGTTCTGATGTTGTTATTATTATGTACTTCTGGGTTTATTTCTCTGTATGTTTGTGTTTATTTCACAGAGACTTGATATGTAAACCTGTTTTCAGAGTGTTTATGTAGAAAGTGCCTAATCATATCCTGATTGATCGCACAAAGCCAATGTCAGGAAGCATGTAAGGTACCTAAGGAGGAAAACATGGCTTTGGAGATACAAAAATCAACTGACCCATGATTCTTTAGGACTACTGTATATCAAGTACATACAATATATCAATCCAAAACCATCACCAAAGTCAGTCAGGTGGCAGTGTTCCCTTAACCCATGGAGCGCATTCCATCTTGTCAACATTCTAAGCATTTTCATTTTCTATTGGAACTGCCTGTTGAAACCATGAGAATTAGATTCCATAACTTTTGTGGTTTTATTGCCTTGCATTCATCATTCTGGTAGTGGTAAGAATGCCAGCCAATACACTGCTGTGGCCATATGAGAAGGTTTTATTATGCTTGCATGGGTAAAATAGTTAACTGGGTGACTGAACTGCACCCAAAGCATGCTTACTTTTCTAGAATCGGTAGTCAGACTTTTAAAGACTTGCTGTTCTGTAAAACGAAGAACGTTGGTTTGACGTGTCACAGAACTCTGAAAGACGGAGGGCATGTGATTGGAGGGAAGAGGAGAACCCTTAAAATACAAACTATGATCAATCTGCAGTATTTACTGACCATATTTCCAGGGGTAGCATGAGGGCAAGTTTTTCTAGAAGCAAGTTGAAACTTTTTTTTAACACATTTTATGTTTCTTTCATTTGGATCTAGAGATAGTGTGCTCTCAACTTCAAATACCTGAACCGTTTGGACACTCTTTTGGCAGTATACTGCAAGTATTTTACTAGGCAACAACACACACACACGCACACACACACACATACACACACACACACACACAGGCAACAGTACACTGCACAAGACACATCCAGATATGCAGATAGGTATGTCAAGGCACAGTCAGTATCACTTGTACACAGTTCAGCAGATGGAGCTCATCATGTATTATTTTCCTAGCCTGCTCCTAGTCCTGAGGAACGGCTCACCTCCCTTCCGTCTTTTACTCAGGGTGCCAAAATGGGGAGGAGGAAGTGGAGCAGGACACTGATTGGTGATTCACTGCAGAGAGAGGACATACTGTATTGAAATAGGATAGAAAGATGCAAGGCCCCTGAACAGAGCTTTCCGGTCAAGACAGGCAAATGATTACTATGATCCTGGATACATTACCGTTATCCACTTCCTCTCAGATAGGTAAGCTGAACTGAGGAGAGAGGTAAGGGCACTATATCAAAAATAGGGGATACAAAACATTGCAGTGTAGCTAATTAGAATTAAGACAAGTTGATCACAATTGGCAGTACGGTCAATTATTTCTGTCTTGGCTATAGCTCAGACAGAAAGGAATTTACATTATGGGACACTATGGCTTAAAGTCTAATTGAAATGCTTAACTTTCTTTTATAGACTATGCTAATGAGTATAGTAACATTTCAACCTTTGACCTCCTCTGACTTGATGTTTCTCAGTAAAACAAGGACTTGCTTTGTAATAATATCACACACAGCTTCAAATAGTCTATCAAGTTATTCTCAGTTATACATTTCATCTCAGTTAAGATATGGGTGATGACATGTTGAAACATTTGAGTGGGGTCTTCCTGAGACTTTGAGGCAGTTGAAGATGACCAGATATTAAAGGGACAGTTGTTTCAGAAAAAGCCCTTCAGGAATGGCTGACAGCCATTTTCTGGATGGTATGACAGGTTAGCTATAGAAACAGGCACTTCATATGGATTTGATTACCTTCATTACACTCTGCTGATTGACCTGAGGGACTACCTTTCCTCCTCTACCTTTGTCAATGCACCCAAACTACTGAAAGGTAGGCACATCAGGACCACAGAGCAGAAATCATCTCAGAACCTTTTCCACTTGTGGACACAGAGCAATAAGCATTATTTTGTGGAGACCTATAGACCTAGTGAAGATAAAAATGATTGGACACATTTAGTTGACGTACTCTTATGCAAATGCCAGTATTGCAAGACAAGCATTCAGTAGTTTATGGACAGCAATTATATGGCACCCTTTACCGAACTGCACGTTTTCATCAATTCCAAACCAAGAAGAAAAAAAATGGCCCAACAAAGTCGTGGGTCCTCGACACTTTGCATGTAAACTAGTGTTAGATACATTTTCCTCTCCTCTATAACTGTCTTTCTCTCTATCTTTCCCTGTTATGACCCTCTCTTTCTCTCCTTCCCCTATTATTTCAACCACTCCTTTTTTCCGTTCTCCTAATGTGTATTGCTTTCTCCTCTCTTTCTTCCCCCTCTTTCTTGTTTGTTAGTTTTGTTTTTGTAATTGTGCATGTACAAGTGTCACTGACTCGATGGATATGTAAAAAAAAAAAAAAAATAAGAGATTTCAGCTGCTGAAGCCATGCAAAACGTTTTGAAATGCCCTTAAAATATGGAAGATGTTTTCTGAATGCTTTATATTCTTTCTGCTGTAAAATAATAAAAAAAGAAAAAAATGAAGAAAACGAACAAAGTTTGATTTTGTCTCCTTTTCCCTCTACAGTATCGTCCACTGCCTGTACTTTAGCCACATTTTGTTGGAATAACCCACAGCCTACTAGTTGTTCTGCAGTATATTAACACTGCATCAGTTTAGTACTGTAAATTCAGATTTTACATGCACTGTTATATGGGTAATATCATGAATAATGTAATTCTGTCTATCTGATACTCACTTCACACCCATAAAGAGTATTATCCTATTCAGTAGACTAGAATGTGGCAATAAAAACGCATATGGTATTTTACTTCAAATCGCAGTTGACAAGGCAATCCTACCTCAGATACTGTCTAGGCAGTAAATTCAGATTCAAATTCAGAAAACTTTAATGTCCTCAATGAGGCAATTCATTTTGCACTAATCACAATACATACAGATTAAAAATACGTATTTAAAAACAACATCAGAATAGCAAAGGATGATTACAAGCCAGTAGGCTGGATGAGTACAATTTCATACAAATGTTGATTATACTACATGTACAGGTTAATGTGCGATTAGTCCAACATCTGATTTAGTTGCATTATTGCATTCGGAATAAAGTCATTTCTGGTTTTTGGTTGTCTGTACTTGCGGCCAGATGGAAGCTAGGGGCTAGAATTCAAGGTGGAGGAGGTGGGAAGAGTCAAATGCAATTTAGTTTTCCTTCTGGGGGGCTCTGACTAGATAGAGAGATGACAGCTCTTGCTATTGCTGACCCAATGATTTTCCCTCAAAACCTGACTATCTTACTCAGCCGATTTTTCTGTGTGACCTTGACCTGTCCCAAACTAGCCCGTCAGGCAGTCAAGCTAGTGCCAGGGGGGTCAACACTGTGGACTAACTGATCCACAGAGGTCCAACTTACTCTAGTTCTGAGTCACTGGAGTAATACAGTCAATGTCCCCACTGATGACTGCAGTTGTTCAGTCCAGGATGGAGAAGGAGAATAGGCAGTTGTCTACTGTACATTAATTGGGAATGTGGCAGGTACAGCGTCATGTCAGGATGGCAGTGAGGGGCTGAGAGATCACCTGCCTAGGGGTGGCCTGGGAGTCTCAGGGATTGGTCAGGGGAGACTATAAAACAAATGTTGGGGTACCAAGGCTTCAGTTAACTTCAGTAGAACTCACTATTGACTTCAGCAAGAAATCAGGAAAATCAACAACACACAGGTGACTCAGGCAGGACTATATTGGGTTCTTCTATCTACTGAATGTATTAGAAAGGGAAAGTTTATATTGTACTGTTATGCTAGTAGGCCTATGGGGAATGTCTATTTTACCTATACTTTGTGATGAGGACTCTGATCATTTGAGATGCTCCTCTTTATATCAAAGAAGAGATGACGTTACATAGGCAAATAACTTCATCCCCCTGCCCTCTTTACTCCCTCCCATACTCCCCCTCCCCTCTTAACTCCCTCCCATACTCCCCCCTCCTGTCTTTACCCCTCCCATACCCCCCCTTCTTTACTCCCTCCCATTCTCCTCCCTCGCCTCTTTACTCCCTCCCATACTCTCTCCCTCCCCTTCTTTACCCCCTCCCATACTTCCCCCTCCCCTCTTTACTCCCTCCCATACCCCCCCTTCTTTATTCCCTCCCATACCCCCCTTCTTTACTCCCTCCCATACTTCCTCCCTCCCCTCTTTACTCCCTCCCATACTCCCCTCTCCCCTCTTTACTCCCTCCCATACTCCCATGCTCCCTCTTTACTCCCTCCCTCCCTTCTTAACTCCCTCCATACTCCCTCCCTCCCCTCTTTACTCCCTCCCATTATCCCCCTCCCATCTTTATTCCCTCCCATACTCCCTCCCTCCCTTGCCGTCCATGCCTCTATCTCGTAGCTTTTAGTGCTCCTCCAGTCATTGGGCTCTCTGGTGCCAGCAGGTGAAGAGGGGACCATGCTGGAGACAACCAGTGAGGATGAAGCATGGCACAATGCTTAGCAGAAGAGAGATCTCCCAAGGCTGGGTGTCTCTATATACAAAAGGCTTTTCTCAGCAGCAGGTCAGAAAGACAAACATAGCAACAAATAATATTCATGTTGTACTTGTATTATGTAATGTGTACTTGTAAGTGGTCCCACCACTATGCATATTAAAGAGGATCTTGATTTGAATTACTGTTAATGACTCTCTCTCTCTCTCTGTCTCTGTTTCTCTGTTTCTCTCTCATATTCTCTCCTGCTCACGATCTCTCTCTCTCTCTTAGAATGTCTCTTTCTCCTTCTCTCCCTCCATTCTTCCCTCCACCTCTTTATCTTTCCGTTGTCCAGAAAGTCTACAACAAAGTCTCAACCTGCTTTTCATTTTTTCCCTTTAAAAAAATAAATATTAACATATACAGACAAAAGACAACAGACAGACGCACACAAACATCAACGACATCCCACCCGCCTAGACCCACATGTTCCCACCGCATCTATCTCCAGTGCTTGTAAGATTCTATGCCGTATGGCCTCAAATGGTGCTATTCTGTTTTTCTCTATCGCCCACACATTTTCAATATCTAAATAATAATGCATTTGATTCTTCCACTGTCTTAACGATGAAGGATCATTTGATTCCCAGTTTTTAAGTAAATGGTTTTTTTTCAAAATGATTGACGAGAAAAGTATGGTCCAACCTATTGTGCATTTCATTGCACCTTCATATGCCGTGTCTTGAAATATGCAGATAGACGGATTAAAAGTACATTTACGTTGTAAAACTCCCGACAGACAACTTTCCACCTTCTAGCTCCGCCCATAACTTCTGGACTTTAAAGCAATCCCAGAAGCCATGAATTATTGAGTCATTGTTCATTTTACACTTAAGACATGACTCTGCCTTTGTGCTGTAGAATTGGTGAACTTTGTTTATTGTAAAATAAATGATATACAATAGTTTATACCGGATTACGCGTACATTTTCGTTAACTGTAATTTCATTAGTTATGTTCCAACACTCCCTCCATCTTGTGTCAATATCTGTTATTTTTTAGTCTTGGTTCCAATAGTTTATATCTGCTTTTCCAGTGGAGTGGATGGACTGTTTCCGGGGTTGATGGACTGCCTTGCAACACAATGAGATTATACCTCCATAACATTTACTAATTCATCGGATATTCGAAATATCTGCTTCTCAGAGCTACAGTAAACAGTAGGACTTATTTGCATGTACTCTACACTGAACCACATACCCTTATGATTGAAATAAAGACTAATGTAGATATTATATCATGTTCTTCTTACACCTCTTTTCAATTATTGTATTGTCACAGACGGTGCGGAATTGCATTTGGTAGTTCAATGTGTCATTGAATGTTGAAAAACAATTCAAATCTCTTTTAAAAACAGACATTTTTTTTAGGGACCAGACATCCAACCAAAAGCTTTTCCAAATAGAAGATTTTATTTCTGTTTAATATATAGCCATTTAGTTCTTCATCCTGGTCACGTTGCAACATCAAACAGTTCTGAATATTTTAAACATACAGGTATGACAGGGAAATATAGAAAACTGCATCAAAACTAAACAGTCCTCAACTCTACTGTAGAATATATCAACCTGTGGGATATCGATTCAGTCCATCACTGTCTGCGTGCAGCATCCGTGTATGTGTGCCTTCCTGTGTGCGTTCATGTGTGTGTGTGTGTGTGTGTGAATTTACAAATCTGTGTATGTGTATGCTTTTTCGTGTGCAATAGAGGGGTTGTGTCTCAGTACAAGCCCCATCTCTTTGTCATAATGTACGGTGGGAATGCATTTCTCTAAGGACGGTTGACTGTGTTAGACACAGTACTTCCAGAAACACTCTGAGTTGCCTCCTCTCTTTCTGAATGGCTTCCTGATGCCAAAGAAGCGACTGACGGGACTTAGGTGACTCTGTTTCTCCAGCAACACCTGAAACAGAGAGGAATTACAGCTGTAGTACTTCATGAGTCATCAAACGGGTGTTCCCAAAACAAAACATGATAGTATCTCAATATATGCTTCTTATCTTCTATTAGTTTAAAAACTCACATCTGTCTTCATCTGTCTTGGTAGTAGTCCAGCTGCACTGAGACCTGAGGGAGACGAAGGGTGAGTTGTAATATTTCTCTTGAATTGAAGTATCACAGTCTATACATTTGTGATGAAACTGTTTAGGCAGGGGTCCAACTAGTTTGTGTGATCTCACCATCTCTGCTGAGATCTCCAGACAGTAGGGATGAGTATCTGAGTCCAGGGCCAGACTGGGGGAGGTATGTCTGCTCAGAGAAAGACAGCTCGTCTGGACTACCTGCACCACCATCCTCCAGAGATACTGAGCACAGAGGAAAACACAATCAACACACAGTCAACACACAGTCAGCACACAGTCAGCACACATTCAACACACAGTCAATACACAGTCAACATACAGTCAACACACAGTCAGCACACAGTCAGCACACAGTCAATACACAGTCAACACACAGTCAGCACACAGTCAATACACAGTCAGCACACAGTCAGCACACAGTCAGCACACAGTCAATACACAGTCAGCACACAGTCAGCACACAGTCAGCACACAGTCAATACACAGTAATCTAGTCTAGATATACACTCTGGCTCTTCACTCTCCACTGAATAATTGATGATAAGGGTACAGTTGTGTTTATGTTAGTCCAACCATGATGATTAATGACTAATAACTAAGAAGCAGCGACACTTTGATGCCATTAAAAGTGAATGGAACATTGCCACCATAAGCAAACATCATATTCCACATTCAATACTAACACTGCTATAGTTCTCAGACACAATCAACCAGGTCTCAAAGCAATTATACCATCACAGAAGGTCACTGATTACAACCTGTTTGTAATCCTCAAGATTGAAGTTTAATTAAGACTCACACAGGCCTTAATTACATCTGTGACTATTGAACTACCCTGCCTAATAACCTCATAGTACAACAGCATAGTACAACAGCCGTTCCCAGCAGCTTGGCCTGTTGAGGAGTATGTTTATAAGGGTGGAGGATCTGGTACTCACCAGGACCCAGGTAGGACATCTCTGCAGAGTCTGTGATGGGATGGGCCAATAGCGAGCCTGAGGCTACCAGCAGGAAGGTCCATGATAGGAGCAGGTTACACATAATCTCCACGGGCTGGTTGTGTCTGGGTCTTCTGGGTGGGTGATGGGTCCTCCTGAGGTCTGGAGAGAGTGGTCTTCTTTCTGCTCTGTCCCCCAATAGGTTATATACCCCATCGACTGCCCCCACTCCACCTCACGTCCCCACTCCGTCCTTAGTGTCACCACAATAGGGTGACACTACCATAGGCCCATCTGATCTCACACTCTCTCTCTCTCTGTCTGATAAATCAACATCCAGTCACTCAGGTGAGTTATTGGGAACTATAAAAGGACCGTGGGTCTATGCGTCAGGGCCAAAGACCTATTTTACCATCCCGGTGGATTTATTGACTAGTTTTACTGAATCCGTAAATTGGATTTTCCCAGGTGTTCAGAACGCCCTCCTCTCATCTGCCTGTGGAGGGGGATCAGGTGGATAGACTAGGGCAGACAAATGGCTGTTTATTTTATTCATTAATCAACATGCTCTGTGACTTCACCTTCATCAAATGAACCGACTCAATGCGTGACTTGCAGGCTTTATGGAATAGCATTTAGCTCCTTAACCCCAGCTTCCTATCCAAACACAGGACTCATTGGTCGCTGCTCAATGCATTGAAAGCAGTTAGTGGGAGGTTATATAGGGGAGAGTGGGGTAAGGTGAGCGAATTTTTACATTCAGCATAACTCCATCAAGGGAAATATAGTACTCTTTCTAACAAAGATATCTACATATACAGTTGAAGTCTGAAGTTTACATACACTTAGGTTGGAGTCATTAAAACTCGTTTTTCAACCACTCCACAAATTTCTTGTTAACAAACTATAGTATCTATATCCACAGTAAAACGAGTCCAATATCGACATAACCTGAAAGGCCGCTCAGCAAGGAAGAAGCCACTGCTCCAAAACCGCCATAAAAAAGCCAGACTACGGTTTGCAACTGCACATGGGGACAAAGATTGTACTTTTTGGAGAAATGTCCTCTGGTCTGATGAAACAAAATAGAACTGTTTGGCCATAATGACCATTGTTATGTTTGGAGGAAAAAGGGGGAGGCTTGCAAGCCGAAGAACACCATCCCAACCGTGAAGCACAGGGGTGGTAGCATCATGTTGTGGGGGTGCTTTGCTGCAGGAGGGACTGGTGCACTTCACAAAATAGATTGCATCATGAGGAAGGATACATTTTGTGGATATATTGAAGCAACATCTCAAGACATCAGTCAGGAAGTTAAAGCTTGGTCGCAAATGGGTCTTCCAAATGGACAATGACCCCAAGCATACTTTCAAAGTTGTGGCAAAATGGCTTAAGGACAACAAAGTCAAGGTATTGGAGTGGCCATCACAAAGCCCTGACCCCAATCCTATAGAAAATGTGTGGGTAGAACTGAAAAAGCGTGTACAAGCAAGGAGGCCTACAAACCTGACTCAGTTACACCAGCTCTGTCAGGAGGAATGAGCCAAAATTCACCTAACTTATTGTGGGAAGCTTGTGGAAGGATACCCAAAACGTTTGACCCAAGTTAAACAATTTAAAGGCAATGCTACCAAATACTAATATGTAAACTTCTGACCCACTGGGAATGTGATGAAAGAAATAAATGCTGAAATAAATCATTCGCAATACTGTTATTCTGACATTTCACATTTTTAAAATAAAGTGGCGATCCTAACTGACCTAAAACAGGGAATTTTTACTAGGATTAAATGTCAGTAATTGTGAAAAACAGTTTAAATGTATTTGGCCAAGGTGCATGTAAACTTCCGATTTCAGGATGTTGTGTATTCCTGGAAGTAATCAGAATTCATGTAAACATAACAGTTTATAAAACATAGCTTGTCCGGGTATAGGGTACGTTTAGCCATGGGACAAGGTAAATTAAGCCTTCTACACATTTCTGTACTGAATGAAATATTACCACAATCACAATCACTTTTTTGTCTTTTAATAATTGTAATCATATTTTAACACTGGCTTAACACCAAAGAAACACTTTGTGCTTTTTTTAACACTTTGAACATAGTCCAGGCCGGTAGTTACGTCGTATGCCAGCGATAATGCCTTGCATTACGCCTGGGAAGAAAATTTACTCAACTTGCAATTGGCTCAACCATTGGCTCAACCTACCCCATGGCCATTGGCTCAACTTACAACTTGGCCATAGGCTCAACTTACCCCATGGCCATAGGCTCAACTTACCCCATGGCCATTGGCTCAACTCACCCCATGGCCATTGGCTCAACTTACCCCATGGCCATTGGCTCAACTCACCCCATGACCATTGGCTCAACTCACCCCATGACCATTGGCTCAACTCACCCCATGGCCATTGGCTCAACTCACCCCATGGCCATTGGCTCAACTCACCCCATGACCATTGGCTCAACTCACCCCATGACCATTGGCTCAACTTACCCCATGGCCATTGGCTCAACTCACCCCATGGCCATTGGCTCAACTCACCCCATGACCATTGGCTCAACTTACCCCATGGCCATTGGCTCAACTTACCCCATGACCATTGGCTCAACTTACCCCATGACCATTGGCTCAACTTACCCCATGACCATTGGCTCAACTCACCCCATGGCCATTGGCTCAACTCACCCCATGACCATTGGCTCAACTTACCCCATGACCATTGGCTCAACTTACCCCATGGCCATTGGCTCAACTTACCCCATGGCCATTGGCTCAACTCACCCCATGGCCATTGGCTCAACTCACCCCATGACCATTGGCTCAACTTACCCCATGGCCATTGGCTCAACTCACCCCATGGCCATTGGCTCAACTCACCCCATGGCCATTGGCTCAACTTACCCCATGACCATTGGCTCAACTCACCCCATGGCCATTGGCTCAACTTACCCCATGACCATTGGCTCAACTTACCCCATGACCATTGGCTCAACTCACCCCATGGCCATTGGCTCAACTCACCCCATGACCATTGGCTCAACTCACCCCATGGCCATTGGCTCAACTTACCCCATGACCATTGGCTCAACTCACCCCATGGCCATTGGCTCAACTTACCCCATGGCCATTGGCTCAACTCACCCCATGGCCATTGGCTCAACTTACTTAATTAGCCCACACAGGATGCACTTTCATGCTAGGTTTAAGACCTCATATTGAAGCGTATAGAGACCCCAACTGATTTATAGAACAATCTTAAAAGTATCTACTTTGGTTTAGATACACGAATCATGAAACCTCTTAACATAATGAATTCATTTAACTTGGTGAAAATGTGTTTTTTCGACCTAATTTACCTCTTTTTGGTATAATATTTGGTCAAATTATTCATTTTGTGTATGGTTTCCTAGAAACAAGGGTGGCTTAATTTACCCGTTTGGCTCAACCCACCCCACTGTCCACTACATGAGGATTGAGGTGTTTATGAATATCAGTCAATGTTACTCTCTTGGTGGAGGTGTCATGTTGTTGTCTCACATTGGATTATTTGGACTATTCATCAAGGGCCCGATTCAGATTTAGGAAATGAACGCCTTTCCTACAGGCACTTCTCAGTATTTTGGTATTCAGACTTATACAGGTGCACAACAAGCTCTTAAGAGTGGCTCCCTTACGCACACTGAGTATGTCACAATAAAACATCATTTTCTTCTTCTTTTTTTAACCGCTGAAAACCCTCCCACTTGCCTTCCAACAGATTTCCTCATGGAGTTTTCATTTAATGGGGTTTTCAGTACATTAATCAAAAGCCCCTTTAAATACAGTGTGTACCTTTAATTAGAATTTTCTCGAACAGACTCAATAATATATAGAGAGAACGGGTTCAGAAGAGCGTCTGCTAAATGACTAAAATGTAAATGTAATCAAGGAAAGAAAGCCATCAAAATATAGGCATATGCATATCTCCGTTTCAGCAGCAATTGGTAGATTCAAAAATTCTATAATCTTGTAGATTATTTATGGTTACGAACGTACACTGAACAAAAATATCAACGCAACATACAACAATTTCAAAGATCTGACTGAGCTACAGTTCATATAAGGAAATCAGTCAATAGAAATACATTTATTAGGCCCTAATCTATGGATTTCACGAATATATTGGTAACAGATACCTTAAAAAACGGTAGGGGCGTGGATCAGAAAACCAGTCAGTATCAGGTGTGACCACCATTTGCTTCATGCTGCGCAACAGATAGTGTTGATTGTGGCCTGTGGAATGTTGTCTCAATCCTCATCAATGGCTGTGCAAAGTTGCTGGATATTGGTGGGAACTGGGAAACGTTGTCGTACACGTCAATCCAGAGCATCCCACACATGCTCAATGGTTGACATGTCTGGTGAGTATGCAGGCTATGGAAGAACTGGGACACTTTCGGCATCCAGGAATTGTACACAGATTCTTGCAACATGGGGCCGTGCATTATCATGCTGAAACATGAGGTGAATGGCAGCAGATGAATGGCACAACAATGGGCCTCAGGATCTCATCTCCCATCTGCCCGGTACAGTTAAAACCGAAATTTATCTATGAAGAGCACATTACTCCAGCATTCCAGTGGCCGTCGAAGGTGAGCATTTGCCCACTGCAGTAAGGTCAAGGCCCCGGTGAGGATGACGAGCATGCAGATTAGCATCCCTGAGACGTTTCTGGCAGTTTGTGCAGAAATTATTCAGTTGTGCAAACCCACAGTTTCATCAGCTGTCCGGGTGGCTGGTCTCAGACGATCCCACAGGTGAAGAAGATTGAATGGAGGTCCTGGGCTGGCGTGGTTACACGTGGTCTGCGGTTGTGAGGCCGGTTGGACGTACTGCCAAATTCTCTAAAATTATGTTGGAAGCAGCTTATGGTAGAGAAATTAACATTCAATTCTCTGGCAACAGCTCTGGTGGACATTCCTGCAGTCAGCATGCCAATTGCACTCTCCCTCAAAACTTGAGACATCTGTGGCATTGTGTTGTGTGACAAAACTGCACATGTTAGAGTGGCCTTATATTGTCCCCAGAACAAGGTGCACCTGTGTAATGATCATGCTGTTTAATCAGCTTCTTGATATGCCACTGCAGTCAATGGTGGATTATCTTGGCAAATGAGAAATGCTCACTAACAAGGATGTAAACACATATGGAACATTTCTGGGATCGTTTATTTCAACTCATGAAACAAATCTTAACATGTTGCGTTTATATTTTTGTTCAGTGTATTTAGGAATCTACCTACTTCATAAAAAACAGGTTTGGAGAGCCTTTACACACAGAATATACTGGTGAATCAACAACACAGTGATTTGATTAATCCTGAAAGTTGCCATTCAGTTGATCAATCCATTAATTATTAGAAGGGGAGAAAACTGCAACAATAAGTGTTGACCAATATTCCTATAAAATGTTAATCTTCCCTAATCCTAACTGATCATAGAACTGATATGCCAACGGTCCAGTCCAGTTGACTGCCAGGCTTTGTTTTTGTGGGTGAATTGTGTACAGGTGAATATATTGGTAAAAGTCACCTTGTCCTAGAGAGATTCACACGGTTATCAAAACATCACGCCAGGGTAAACCTACACGAAACACAGCCCTTATTTTAGGTGGGAGCTACATGTCCCAAATTATTGAACAACTTGTAATATGTTAAATATTATCCACTATTGCTAGCAACCCTCAGGATCAACCACATGCACGTGACAGAGGCAAGAACGGGAACAATTGAATGTAATGGAATGTAGACTACAAATTGAAGGGCACTAACACTAAAGTGAGAGTTAAAAATGTGTGTGGGTATTAATGATGGTGGCTATCAATAGTGGCTAATATTTAACATGATACAAATTGTTTTAAAAAATTTGTGAAATGAAAACATTATAGAGTGCACAAAGGTCAAATTTGGCTCAACTGTCACTCTGCACAGTTTTGGCTTGTCGTCTAATTTGGCTTGCATCTCCAAGATTCATCCCTTTAATATAGGGCCATACAATTTAGATTCTGCATAAAGGCACAGCATTTAATATTTCACTCTGGAAACGGACCTACCTGTCATGGTTATAGGCTTCAATTTGCTGCCATATGACTGGTTTCACATTTGTCTCCAGCGATCATAAGGTAAAATGTATCTATAACAATTGTCATTTATTTACTATCCCCCTATGCAAACTGATTACTCATTTACCTAACTCTTATCAATAGCTCTTATGGAGAAGGGTGTTATTTCTATCTGAAAATAAGATGTTTTTCCACTTGAAACCGAGAGGTTGCTCGACTTTATTTATAGTATCCTCGCGCAGGTGGTGGAATAGAGCTCCACAGTGGAGGTGTCATAATACCCATAAAACCTAGCAGAGAAACAGGGAAATGGTTAGGGAGAAAAGTGCATTAAAAGGGAATTAAGTTCTATTTACATGCGCGTAACTGAGGTCTGAATTCCCCCTGAGTTGCACTGGGGCTGGTGTTAAAATGTATGCAAACTTCTCTTAAAGTAAATCACATTTAACACATACAGTATAACACATAAAAAAATCTTTATATTCATTTTGATATTTATACTACAATACAATATCTGACTGAAATGTCCTACAGGTGTAGGATCTTAATTTGAGCCAGTTTGCTAGAGCAGGAAAAGAAATCCTGCAGCAACAGGAAATGTGGATTATAATTAATGGACATTTTTGTAGGGGTTGATAGATTTTTTGTAAGGGAAAATCAAGTCTGAAATTTCATAGTGGAAATGACAAACTTCAGAAGCCTTATTAAACCCCACTTATCCTGCAACAGGGTGATGAAATTAAGATCGTACTACATCAGAAGAAAATGAGAATCAAAGTTATGGAGATACAGTGCCTTCAGAAATTATTCACACCCCTTGACTTTTTCCACATTTTGTTGCATTACAGTCTGAATTTAAAATTGATTACATTTAGATTTTGTCACTGGTCTACACACAATATCCCATAATGTCAAAGTGGAATTATGTTTTTAGACATTTTTACAAATTAATAAAAAATGAAAAGCTGAAATGTCTTGAGTCAATAAGTATTCAACCCCTTTGTTATGGCAAGCCTAAATAAGTTCAGGAGTAAAAATTTGCTTAGCAAGTCTTTTGAATGACTACCTCATCTCTGTACCCCCCAGATACAATGAATTATCTGTAAGGTCCCTCAGTCGAGCAGTGAATTTCAAACACTGATTCAACCACAAAGACCAGGGAGGTTTTCCAATGCCTCGCAAAGAAGGACACCTATTGGTAGATAAAAAATACATATAAAAAAGCAGACATTGAATATCCCTTTGAGCATGGTGAATTAATTACACGTTGGATGGTATATCAATACACCCAATCACTACAAAGATACAGGCGTCCTTCCTAAGCCAGTTGCTGGAGAGGAAGGAAACTGCTCAGGGATTTCACCACGAGGCCAATGGTGAATGTAAAACAGTTACAGAGTTGAATGGCTGTGATAGGAGAAAACTGAGGATGGATCAACAACATTGTAGTTACTCAACAATACTAACCTACATGCCAGAGTGAAAAGAAGGAAGCCTATATAGAATAAAAATATTCCAAAACATGCATCCTGTTTGCAATAAGGTACTAAAGTAATACTGCAAAAAAATGTGGCAAAGAAATTAACTTTAAGTCCTGAATAGAAAGCATTATGTTTGGGGCAAATCCAACACAACACATCACTGAGTACCACTCTTCATAGCATGGTGGTGGCTGCACCATGTTATGGGTATGCTGCTTGTCATCGGCAAGTACTAAAATAGTTAGGATCAAAATAAATGGAATAGAGCTAAGCACAGGCAAAATTCTTGAGGAAAACCTGGTTCAGTCTGATTTCCAACAGACACTGGGAGACAAATTCACCTTTCAGCAGGACAATAACTTAAAACACAAGGTCAGATATACAGTGGAGTTTCTTAACAAGACGACATTGAATGTTCCTCAGTGGCCTAGTTACAGTTTGAAAATCTATGGCAAGACTTGAAAATGGCTGTCTAGCAATAATCAACAACCAACTTGTGCAAAGCTCCTAGAAACTTACTCATAAAGACACACAGCTGTAATCACTGCCAAAGCTGATTCTAACATGTATTGACTCAGGGGTGTGAATACATATGTAAATTAGATATTTCTGTATTTCATTTTCAATAAATTGTCAAAAATTTCTAAAAACAGGCCTCTTGTAGGGTATTGTGTGTATATGGATGAGAAAAAAAGTCAATTTTATCCATTTTGAATTCAGGCTGTAACACTACAAAATCTGGAATAAGTCAAGGGTATGAATACTTTCTGAAGGCACTGTATGCCTATAAAGGATTTTATACGCCTCCAGAAGGCCCATTGGCCCAGATGACATTTGAATTCAGTTTAAGTCAGAGCAGGGTTTGCCATGGGTCATTTAATCAGTTTGATTGATTCTCAAACTGTTCAATGGCCTTCTTCTGGCAGGATGTTATATTTGGGCTTTCACTTTTGCCTAGTCCTGCAATAAACCCTTTTTTATGTGTGCGTCAATACCAAATAGGCCTAGACACTGGCAGACGTAGCCATTGGCTGAGACGCTGGAGAGACAGGTGGGGGTGTGTTCATTAGAAGGTAACATTTTCCAACAAACGTACTGACGTACGTCCTCATTTTTAAATGTTTTATTAGAGGTCTCTGACGTCAGTCCCCTGGCCTCTCGTATGATAATGAGGGTGACGGAAGCAACCGGTGACATTTACTTTACTGTTGGAAGGCCAAACAATTTGTTTGTTGGTGATTTACAGACTGTATATGTCAATGGCCATCTAATTAATCTCAGTTTTATTGCCATTCAAAGAGCATGTTTTAATAAAGTCTATTTAGTTTTTAATTGGAATGATAGTGTCCCATTGCAATAGGCTCAGACGATGGTCTCAATTTTGACCTGAGGAATATTTAAGGACTTTGCAGCAACAGAGCAAATTTAAAAGAGATTTAAAAGTTGAATGTTGTATAGAGTAGAGAGGTCTATAGCATGCATAAAGGAGTACAACGTGATATCCAGAGATGGCTGATGATGGTGTGAGAAACAGATGAGAAATGGTGGGAGGAAAGGCTGACACACACCACCAAAATAATTGTCTCCTTTATTTTCTATAAGGATATGGCACATTACCTGGTGGGATTCAAATGGAGGCTGGTAATGGATACTATCAAATGTTAGAATATAGCCAATAGATCCCCTTGACACATTGCATTTATAAAGAATGCACATTCATGTTTGATGTATAACACTCCCTACACGTTGCTAAACAGTTCCCTAAATGTTGCAGTGTGGCTGACTTTTGACCTTGTCTGTTCCACAAACAACTCAGGCCACTCACTTGTCACCCATGTTGTCATCCCATGACCACAGATTGTTGTTTTTGGATAGCACCAACAGACGGCAGAAAATACCTCATTCAAATATGCATTGTTCAACTTTAATGCATAAAAATATAATTCCTATTTTAAACTGTTAATTTTAACTTTCAATTAGAGGGGAACCCCTGTAGCTTATAACTGGTAGCAACGTTGTTTTTGGACAATCACAAACAATTATTAAAACGATGTAGTGTTCAGTCCCAGCCACATACACAAGTCTGTATAATGCTAAAATAAAAATTATCTTGTTAATAAGCGCCTATATAAATATTTACAAGTGCGTGCACGACTTTGTGAGAGAGAACAGGTTAAAAAAAACGGGATCCCGCACGCTGTATAGACATGACTGCTGTCTAGTGCTACGGTCCAAGATATCTGGAATCCATGGGACTTGCTACCCCGTTGAGGTGAAAATGTAAAATGTTAGGTAAATGTTACGGTTGGGGATAGGTAAGGGTTATGGTTAAAGTAAGGGTAAAGGTAGGAGTTAAGGGTTAGAGGTTAAGGGCGTTACAAGGATTCGGGATTGCTCCTGCCAGTGTTTAGTGCCACGAGCCAAACAACTTGACAGAGATGGTGTGCTAAGTTTGTCCCCGCTGGCTTCCCATCAAACTACCAGACTGACTGCTTTGTTTAATTGATCAACTAAAAAGATAGTTGTATTAGGTCGAGACTCCTGGAATAGGTTTTGCGAGACGTATAGGAGACTATGGCGAACGCGAAAGGATAACTGCGGATAAAGTGTCTGCAAAATAAGGAACTTCGACGGAATCTCAAAGTTTATACTTCACTCATGTTTATTGTTGAATGCGCTTTTTGTGTGCGCGAACAAACGATATTCAGGACTGTGTGCTGCGGATACAGGTAGGTTACAGCTTTAGGTTTTGTTTGTTGGTTTTAGTTTGTTTCAGTTGGGGATGTTTTTAGCGATTGATTGATGAGCTTGGCCGACACGCATTAAACCATTGATATTTTTATTCATTTGACAAAGTGCACATTGTCTGTGTCGCCATTATCATAATAAAAATGTCATTACAATTTTGTACATTGCATTTTGGAATGGAATTAGGTTCATCTCGTAGCGATCCCGCTGTAGAAAGCCTTTGCATTTAGGTGCGCGTTTCTCGACCTTTTCACAATTGTTCAGTAGAGTGTAAGTATTACATGGTGGTTACATTTGTAACAGTGTTAAACGTTACAACATTGTCTCGAGTTTAGACTTTATCTTCCAACCATAACAGCTAATATGTCAGTCAACAACCTTGATAATAGTTTTTGAATGTTTAACATAAACATAGGAGTGATGTAATGTGTGCTTCTTCAAACTGAATACCTACTGTACAGTCTTCTGTCCAAAGAAACACCTGTAAGCCAAATAGCACATTTAGATTTGAGGACTATGCTTGACGTGCCTGCTGTGAAATGTGTTGTCTCTTGTAAGAGTTACCACTGCAGATCAGTGAACATGACTTTTTTTATGGTACTGGACTCACTTAACTTTATGATATACCCATCATTCCCCAGGGTCTTGCTGTACTGATACTGCTGTGGACAATGAGGCTGTGACTGACCTCCTGCAGCCATGACAGAGCTGGAGATTGATCAGACCCACCTGCCACGGGTCCAGGAAGGTAAGTAGAGAACTAGATTCACTGGCCAGGTCAACAGGTGTGTGCGTGGAAATAAAGGTATAACACTTCATTTGAAAGGCCAGGCTACATAAGCCCTGACCGTACCACCTCGCCCTCACTTAAAATAATGTGCGAATGTGTGTGACTTTGGATTACTGTGAAACTAAAAAAAGACAGACCCTCATTACATAGAACTCCTGAGGGATTTCATGGAGGGAGGTGGGTGCTAGTTAGCTACCCAGAAGCCTGTAAATGTGTTTCAGCAAAGGGTTACGTGTTGCTGCCTTGTGCTTCTATCTGTCCTTCACCAGTAAGGGATAAGAGGTGCTCGTGATGTCTTAGCAAGACAGGCAGGCAGGATTGTACACTGTCAAAGCCAAGGCTGCTTTGGAGCGAGTGGCCTGTACACTGAAGATAAGAGCCTGGAATGTGATGGCCATTCCAGAAAGCCCCCCCCCCCCCCCCCCCTTACTGCAGTTGAGGGTGGAGGATGGCCCCACTGGCTAGGTGCACATTAGATCTCTCTTTCTCTGTATTGTTAAGCAAACTTTGCTTTTTTAACTTGCTACTTTTTTGTTGGCACCTAATGCAGTACCGGTACAAACGTACTGTTTTACACCGATGGGTTTGTGTTTTCTTACACTGTAATGACAGTAGTAGGTCATAGCTGGGGTGGTGTAACTTTTTCTTTGGCATTTCTGCATAAAAGCTAACTAATGAGCAGGACAGCAATAGATGTTGAGATAATAATTGCTCTTTCTGTACTTGTTTCCCTTGACAATGGGCACAGTGTGTAAGAGAGCGTTTTCATGCTTTATTAAGCAGAGAACAGTGGACAAACAAAGCCCACTAGACTCTATTGGACCACTACACTACTTGCTAAAACAATAGCAGCACTCAAAGATGTCTGATCACTTTAAACTTTACCATCACAATACATTTTTACCAAAATGATTTGTCAGAATGCATTCATTGTTTTAGTTTGGTTTACTCAAAAGGGTTAAGTTATTTATCTAATTTCATACTGCTAGTTTGTATTTTGCCTCAATTTCCTGAAGTGCTGTTCCCACCGTCCCAATTGTCCTTCCCAATTCTAGAAGCTCAGCCAAGTCAACTTGCTTTGTTTTCACTCCCCCCTTATCTGTTTCTGTTTTTTCTTCTCTGCTTTCCTGATATAGTCTGCCTAATCGGAGGAATGTAGCTCCCTAAGGACGGCCCCCACCCCCCTCTGACCCCCATCCCACTTACTTGGTTTCCACTATATAGCACAGCCAAAGTCAAAATTAGCTATATCGTAAAAATTCATGAAAACAAACTCGTGCTTTTTGGTTTTAATTTAAGGTATACTGTTAGCAGTGTGGTTAGGTTTAAAATCACATTTTAAGGAGAGAAGTTGTAGAAATGGGCGGGGGGGGTTATGATTTTGTGGCTGTGGCAACTAGTGACGACCCAGTTACTCTCTCTCCCAGTCCACACAGCTCTTCCTCTCTGCTCTGTGACAGCTCTATCCCACACTGATATTTACCGTATAGTGTCTGAGCACACAAGAGCTGATGGTCCCAACTCTAGTTAAAACATTCAAACTTCTAGAGAGGGACGAAAGGCAGTGGCGCAGTGGTCTAAGGCACTGCATCGTCACTACAGTCCCTGTTTCGAATCCAGGCTGTATTACATCCGGCCGTGACTGGGAGTCCCATAGGGCAGCGCACAATTGGCCCAGCGTTGTCCGGGTTTGGCCTGGGTAGGCCATCATTGTAAATAAGAATTTGTTCGTAACTGACTTGCCTAGTTAAATAAAGGTAAAACATTTTTTTATAAGTAAATTAAAAGAGCAGGGTCTGGTTGCATAAAACAGCAAGTTAGTTTCCTCATTTTTTTCCCCCTTAAAGTTTCCTTGACTTAAAGTCAGTTGCACAAAACATTTTAAAGGTGAATTTTCCCCTTAAATGAAGTGAAACAGTTAAGGGTGCCCATGAGGTCCCTTAAGTGCTTCATTAAGTATGGATATCAATGTAAACAATGTTTGTGGAGCTGAATATTGTTTTCTTCTGCCCTGTTTTCAAAAGGAAAACGTATACCAGCAAGCTAGCTGCTTAGCTAAACAATGGAAGGTGCACAATCCATGGCTACAAAGCTAGCTGGCTAGCTACTGTAGCTACCTACTCTGTAAGTTAGCGTGACATGCTAGAAAGTAAAAGAAACAAGTTGAGGAAAAAAGTTACTAAAAGAAACGTGTTATCTTCTGAATCTATTTGTTTCTCCTGTCTTGAATGTAGAAGTTATATTTTGCGATCTCCCCAAAAAAATACATTCTCATTGACGAGACATTCATTCAGTGAATTAGGTCATCTCCATGGTAACAGACTCTTTCTGCCATACATGCCTTTAAACTACTGTAAAACCCCTTCAATTATGCAATTACCTAAAGACATGTTTAAGGGGCTCTATGCAACATCCTTAAGAGAAACACTTAAGATGTTTTATGGAACCGTGCCCAGGAAGGGAACAGTGGTGAAGGAAGGAGTGTCCTAAAATAGAACCCCTTTTCACTTTCTCCCACTCTCCCTCCTCCACTTTAGTCAACCAGCCACATTACATCCACAGGCCAAGTGGCTGGGGAGATAAAAGCCAAGTGTGTTTCACCAGTGGCTTCCTCTCACTTTAGGTTGGTTGGACAGATTTGGACTCTACTCATTGTTTTAACACCAGTCATTTTCCTAGTGCATGATTGACATCCCCGGTGGGGGAAGATTCACGATAAGGGAGGTTGTTTTTATCCAGAGGTCGTAAAGGTCATGGCTGCCTGCTTCTGACTCTGCACTTCATTTTACTTCCTCTTCCTCTGGAGAGGCTGTAACGGCAGACTGGACAACAGCTACTGTCTGGAACCCTCATCAACCTGTTTCTCTCTTCAAACGTTGGGTCTATCAGAAACCCTGGATGTTCTCCCTCATCTTGACAATTTGATACTCTTGTCACCCCTACCCACCAATTTGTCCTTCAAGTGCCACTACCAATTCCACCTGATCTCTTACTCCCTATCCTCTTACATAACATGCTTTGTAAGTCAATGCCTTTGTAAAGAAGCTTAAGATCCCCTGCCCTGTAAGATCATGTAAACAACATATTTATGCTGAATCTATCCTCCTCGCTCTGTTTTTGTTGTCAGCACAGACTACTCCCTCCCAGCCCTGTCATGCAGTGTGTCCCTCCCCATCCACACCCCTGGATGTGGAACTTGAGCATAGTTTAAGTGTTGAATGAGTTCCAGAAAACAAGTTGTTTAACACACCTACCCACAAAGCCCGTCAGTCACTTCCACCTCCTCTAGGGCCTGAGTGAGCTGAGCTGTCACTGCCTTCTGTTTCTGTTTAGCATGATGATTTTGGTTTAAAATAATGCATTTCAAGATGGATGCACTTTTTCCTCGTGTGTCCCATCAATATAATTTCTCTGAGTGAGTTGAGGCCTGGAAAAAGACTTCAATTCCTGAGCTGTCCTGATTCCAAGCCAGATTAGGACCTAATCCTACTCCTTCCATGGCACAATGGGCAGACTGGACACAAGGGTAGTTGGTCGATCCAGTTAGTGGTAAAGTCTCTTTAGCCATATGGCAGGTGTAAGTGTGTTGCCTGTCTGGGTGTGGGTTAATGCTGGGCTTAAACTCTGAATGCTGACCAGACTGAGACTGGCATTCCTCCACAGTGATCGTGAAACTTAATGCATCT
Organism: Salmo trutta; assembly: GCF_901001165.1. NCBI lineage: Eukaryota > Metazoa > Chordata > Actinopteri > Salmoniformes > Salmonidae > Salmo > Salmo trutta. Next base: position 15,573,013 of record NC_042986.1, on the reverse strand, counting down.
CGGCTTAGTGGTCAGAGAGTGGTCACCTTTGACCTACAGTGTTGTTGAGCACTTTTGCATGCGGCCGGTATTCAATCTGATTATGCTTTGTCGGCAATGCACGTTTTAAAGGCAATATTCACGGCAAATGCTGCAGATGTCAGTGCAATCGGAAATGACCTTTTTAAATAAAGCGGGATCTAATTGAGTCCCGGCCTAAATTGACCAACTAGAAACGTCAGTGTTTATTGTGGAGCATGGTTGGTTTGAACCCCTGTATGAAAGGCCCAGGGTCGTGGGCACGTCCTCCCTTCCCTGTTTACAGAACAAGAAGAAAGGGAGACGAACTCGGGCTGCTTGTGTAAACCCAAAATGTAACATGGCATTGTTAGAGCAGGGTGTAATGCAGGTAACTACAGGGCAACATTTCCCTGCTACTACAGCTCATCAGAGAAACGGTGGCTTCAGTCTCAACCTATTTAGAAAGGAGAGGTTTAGACAAGCTAGAGGGATACATGGAGACAGGGGTGTTGATCATTGACTGTTAACATGGGACTCTCCCAGTCTGATGAGAATGGGTCTTTTAATTGGAATTTCACAATCTGCTCAGAAAGATATGACTCCTTTTCATGACATTGGTAGTGTAGGCTATTTGGTGATGTGTGTGTTTGAAAAAAGGACTGTAAAAGCTCTGATAGACTGTGTTGGGTCAGAACTGAGGAACAGGAGAATGTGACTGGCTATGGGGTGGAGTCTGTCAAGCATGTAGTGTTTATTTTCCCAGAGTGACTTTACCATGTCAGCCCCAGAGTGAGTGTTTTTTACACATATAAATAAATACACACTGCAGGCAGAGATGTTTAAACCCTCCTTGGGCTACTGTAAACACCTTAGAATAGGAAACAACCTACCCACTGCTCTCTTAAAACTAGCTATTTAAACAAGCTCAAAGGAGGGGAGCAATACAGTGGTCATTTTTCTACCTAAAGTTTCAAATGTTGTTCCACTAAAACCATTAACAGCAACCAGCCTCCTCACTAAAGTTCTCCTCTGCAAATCTGGTATCTCTTTCTCTGTTCCTCTAACTTTCTGGTTGCTTATGGACTGTGGGGAATGGTTCATGATCTGGTTGTAATCTGATCTGGGGCATTACTATGTTCAGCAGGTGGCTGGTATATCTGTCACTGGGATGGGGGAGCTGTGGCTGTGTAACACGGCCGGGCCATAATGCAGCAGTTTGATTGAATTGGGGGGTCTTTAAATGCTGCTGTGGGGGCCCCAACAGGCACCTCCAGGGGCCAGGCACAAGGCACTAAAGATAGATCTGTACACACTGGCCTCTCCTCAGGAAGGACTCAGACATGCTGTTTAGGGCTGACCCCATTTAGCCGACTGGTTGATTGTTTGGTCGATAGGCTGTTCGAGCAGTTGCAAAGAAAAAGGGAGGGGAAGGGAAAAGGGGATATCTAGTCAGTTGTACAACCTGAATGTATTCAACTGAAATGTGTCTCCTGCATTTAACCCAACCTCTGAATCAGAGAGGTGTGGGGGGCTGCCTTAATCAACATCCATGTCTTCGGCGCCCAGGGAACAGTGGGTTAACTGCCTTGCTCAGGGGCAGAACGACAGATTTGTTTTTTTACTTGGCACACCAGTTGTACATTTTACCATCTACAATGTTTGTTTGGTTACTGTCATTTCCTGTAACGCATTCAATTTATTATTGTTAGTCTTTTACAATTCTCATTGTCAGAGTGGACACATTGTTTACAGAGCGCACAACCTAGGCTACACTTGTGAGAAACAAGTTTTGGGTCATTCCATTTACGAGTTGTCAATTTATTTGTTGTTTTGCTGTTTATTTATTGGAGCCTAGTGGTTAGAGCGTTGGACTAGTAACCGAAAGGTTGCAAGATCGAATCCCCGAGCTGACTAGATGAAAATCTGTCGTTCTGCCCCTGAACAAGGCGGTTAACCCACACTTAACTGACTTACCTAGTAAAATACATTTGGTGTTTTATTAGGATCCCCATTTAGCTGTTGCAAAAGCAGCAGCTACTCTTCCTGGGGTCCACTAGAGTTGTCTTTATGTGGTAGACAGTCTGTAAAAAGTTATTTTACAGTTTTATATACTGAACAAAAATATAAATGCAACAATTTCTATTATTTTTACTGAGTTACAGTTCATATAAGGAAATCAGTCAATAAAAATTTAGTTAGGCCCTAATCTATGGATTTCACATGCCTGGGCAGGGGCACACAGCTGTGGGTGTCTCGGAGGGCATAGGCCTACTCACTGGGGAGCAAGGCCCAGCCAATCGGAATGAGTCTTTCCCAACAAAAGGGCTTTATTACAGACAGATACTCCTCGGTTTCATCAGCTCTTCGGGTGGCTGGTCTCAGGCGATCCCGCAGGTGAAGAAGCCGGATGTGGAGGTTCTGGGCTGGTGTGGTTACACGTTGTCAACGGTTGAGAGCCTGGTTGGACGTACTGCTAACTTCTCTAAAACAACGTTGGAGGAGGCTTATGGTAGAGAAATTAAAATGAAATTCTCTGGTGGACTTTCTTGTGGTCATTATGCCAATTTCATGCTTCCTTTAAAACTTGAGACATCTGGCATTGTGTTGTCTGACAAAACCTTACATTTGTATTGTTCCCAACGCAAGGTGCACCTGTGGAATGATCTTTTATTTCACCTCATGAAACATGGGACCAACACTTTACATGTTGTGTTTTTTATATTTTTATTCAGTATGAATACACTTTACATTTCTTAGAATTTAAAATATCTCTTGTATATATTTTTGTTTCTTCACTATGTATTCCAATATGCTTTTTGGGTGCTTGTGTAAAAGAGTGTACACTGCCATGAGGCAAACCTTTTTAGTCTGTGGCCAGTGTGGCTGTAGGGAGGAGTGATGGTAGAGACACAGAGGCCCAGTCCCTGCACACAACCACGTCTGCTCTGGTGCACAGTTACACTGCAGCTGCTGGCACAATTCCAGACTGGGTGTTCCTCTGAGACTCACTGGGCAGTCCTCCAGCTCCAGCCTTGAAACTCATTGACTCTGGTCATCACACTACAATAATAGACATACCCAAACACACAGGGAGGGCTTGTTTGTGTAGCCTGTTTAGATGTAGTGTATGTAATGACTTGTACCCTTTTTTCTGTTGGCCTCTTAGTACAAAATGTGATTGGGACAGGCAGTGTGATGTCATGCCATGGGTGACTATTGATGTGGCCTGGGGGAGTGCTGTGCCAAAAACACAACTGCCCACTACATTGTCTCCTTCCAGCGCAATTCAGCACCAGTCAGATCTTTTGTTACTGTACCACAGTGGCAGTTGCAACTTCAGTATCTTTCAGTATTGGATCTACTGTACATTGAAACATAGCATAGAAGTATTTGACGTCACTTGTCTTTCTCTCATTAAGAACTAGTATTCCCCCTCCCAAAGCTATGGCCACATTTTAGGACATGGAAATAAAGACATTTCATCCTTTTTGTAAAAATAAATGCTAATGTTTTTTTTGTGATTTGAAATGTTAATGTTTTTTGACTAACTGCCATTTTTTTTTTCTCCCTTCAGTGTGCCATGTTTTTGCTGTCCTAGAGGATGGAGCGTTGGCACACAACCTACAGGAACAGGAAAGTAAGTACCACCATTTCAATCCCAGTCATCGGAGTCCGTTACAGTAGTACTTGGTCCACTCTGTGTTTGTTACCCTGTGTTTCCCTCTGTGCCAGTTGAGCAGTACTACACTACCAACATGCAGAAGAACCAGCTGGTGCAGAATGATATCCGCATTGCCAAGAGGCTGCAGAATGAGGAGAGAGCTCAACACACAGCCCTCCTGAGCCAGGCATCTAGACAACTGTAAGGGCACTGTGTTGATTTAAATAAATATTACTTACACACACGATCTCCACCTCATGCTCTCGATGTACACACACACGTTTGTTTTACTAACCTTGTGGGGACCAAAACATTTATTCCCATTCAAAATCGTGTTTTCCCTAACTCCTAAATCTATCCCCGAACCTTAATTCTAACTCTAACCCCTAGGCTATTTTAGTTTTTTCCCTTGTGGAGGCTGGTGAAATGTCCCCACTTGTCTGAATTTTCCTTGTTTTACCATCCTTGTGAAGACTTCTGGTCCCCGCAAGGATTGTAAAACGAAACACACACACACACACACACACACACACACTCTACCTGATACTCTCCATATTACATCTGTGTGTTTATTGTACTTACCTGTCTGTCATTATCTCAAACAGTCTAGTCCACCGGTATTCCAACTTTTCAGCGAGGACCCCATTTTTTTCCCCCCAGCAGAATTTCTGGGGACCCTATGTTTTCGCGACCCCACTCCAAATCTAATGATACAACCATAAAATATAAACATTTCTGATTTTACATCAACAAATAACCTTAAATTCATTACATTTTAATCTCTTATCAAAATAAACATTTTTCAAAAAATTGTATTTTTCTGATGCATCTTTCTCAACAACCCCAAAAAGAATTGGGACCCTCTGCAGGTCGACCCCGACTGTGAATACCACTGATCTAGACGGTCTCCATAAACACTTCCTACATCATTTAAAATCTGTGTACTCTGGCATAGTGAATATATGGCTTGCAGCATGTTGTACATACTATACTGTATATGAAACACAGGGTGGTCTGATCTCTCCGTAGTAATCCTAGGCCTCTCCCCTGTCCCTTCTGTGTACACAGTCAGGAGGAGGACTCTGAGTACGCCAGGATGATCCAGGAGGAGATCTTGAGATGCGCTGATGAGGAGGCTCAGAGAAGGGAGCAGGAGGATGAGGTAAACTGCAGATTCCTTCTAATTTGATTTGAGGAGAGACTGGCGGTTCATAGTGGTTCTCTACAATACTGATTGTGTACTCACTGCTCAGTAATCCAAGTGGATTTCCACTAGCTTCCTGTCGATCATGGAACATTCTAACTTTAGTTCTGTGGGGTCCAAATGGCTTGATATATAATGTGGCTCTGTAATGAATAAGGTCCCAGTGGAGCTGAATGCTGCTTTGGGCCCCTGGTTTACCCACTTAGATTTGAGCAGGGTCAAAGGCCACCAGAGAGACAACTTGTGCACTTTTAGCGTGAATAACAAGTTGAGCAGTTTCCTGGTAATTCACTCCAGATTATGCTCCATCCCTTTTACTGTCTCACTGAAGGATAGTATTATGACAAACAGGCTAGATGGATGCAGAGGCTTTATCTGTACAACTTTGTAAAATATCTTGTCTAAAATGGGTGCATTGCCTTCAAAGTATTCACACCCCTTTACTTTTTCCACATTTTGTTGTTACAAAGTTGGATTAAAATGTATTTGTCATTTTTTTTGTCAACGATCTACACAATACTTAAAGTATGCCAAACTGTCAAAGTGAAAGAAATTCTAACATTTGTAAAAAAATGTATAAAAAAACACTATCTTGATTAGATACGTATTCAACCCCCTGAATCACCGTTGGCAGTGATTACAGCTGAGTGTATTTCTGGGTAAGTCTCGAAGAGCTAGTGCTGAGTGATTTGACCAAATGTTCGTTTTTTGGGAGGTTATTAAACAACTAATTGACCGACATTGGAATTCAAGTAATTGAACCATTTTGTAAATTTTTTGGTGAGCCCAGCACACCGTTTCTCTAGAGAGAAATCAAATCATTCACGAGAGAAAAGTCCAGAACTATATGGGAAACATGGCAGAAGGAAGTTGTAGTTTTCATTAAGCAAATATTCAACCTAGTTCAGCGCAGAAACATGGTAATTAATTCAATGACCATGATCCATTTCTGACTCGAACACAGATGGATACACTTTTACGCATGCTACGTTAGGTTAGATACACACAGACCGCATATGCTGCCGCATGAGAGAGGAATGTACACAATACGATGATGGAGACTTGATACCCGTATGATGTATTTTACATCATATGATGCCGCTTTTTGCGTCATATGATCCAAAAAGCATGATACGCGGATGATTCCTGTATTTTGAAAGTTTCATATCTTAAAAATGTTATTGCCTACAAGCGAAAGATTTTGGGAGCATGTCAACAATGGACTAATCAAATGTATTTATAAAGCCCTTTTTACATCAGCAGTGGGTGGAATTGTCCTTTAACGATTACAAGCATACCCATAACATGATGCAGTCACCACTATGGTTGAAACTATGGAGAGTGGTACTCTGTTATGTGTTGTATTAGATTTTGTCACAGTGTTATTTACCACTGTAAATCATAGGTATTAGTGGTTTGGGCTGGATTATCCCTTTTAGATGAAGTTTAGATGCCTCAGTCTCTCATAAAGGATCCTTGTTCAGAGTGAGTGAAGTCAGAGCAGACCGTGGGTGTGACCATCATTCTAGGGGTAGGGTGGAAATCTTTTAGTAGCTTGGCCCAGGAACAGTAGTGGTCTTTCATGTTGTCAGTCCTGTTTGTGTATATATATTCCAGTTCCAAGGTTATTGCAAGTCCCCAAAAGACAGCAATTTGTTAATTTAATTAATTCTTTAAAGACTTGATGTCTAAAGGTCAATGTCTTTGCTCATCTGTAGAATCACTTGACTAAGCTTAGTCTTTACTCCATGGATTTAATAGTGCTAAATCACTTTCAGAAGCATCAGTGTTAGCTAATTATAACGATGAGCAAACACACTCCAAGCTAATTCACCTTTATGGAAGATTGGCTGATGTAGTGTGTTGATTAAATATTAGCGTCCCTGCTGACTGTGTTTAATTGCACAGCAGAACAGAAGGCACCAGGCGGTGCAGTCAGTCTAAATGCCAGATCCCCATGGCACTTCCTGAGCTAACCTGCCATGTCAAGCTGCTAATTGTCTGCTGAGGCTGGCAACGCTGAGCTGGTGAAGTGCTCTGTGATTCAAGCTAGAGAAACGTTGCTTGTGCTCGTATGGTTTTTCTTAACACTTCACTTGTGTCATTAGAGATGTTGAACTGAGAACCCTCTTAACCTGCAGCGTTTGATGTACAAGTGGTGTCGAGAGGTTATACTGACAGGGATTGTTGTCCTTTTTTGCAGACATTAAAAAAAAAAGTCGCTCAAAAAACGCAAACTTTTTTTTGTCGTTGCCTATGGTGTAGTTTAGACCTTATTTTACATAATTGGAGGAGTCTGTGTTGTGCCTGCCATCGGTGGAGACACAACATGCTCTTGGATACAGATGTCATTTCATTCATAGAAGTAGAATGGATTTATCCCTTCAGACCATTGCCAATGAAATGGTCCACCATTTGAAATGTACATTTTAACTATTAATTACTACCCACCGTTGAATGTCAACTTAAACGGTCCTGTCTATTCTATTATCGACATTTCTATGATTTCAAAAGGTTTCCTATGGAGGATTGACAGTATAACCATCTTTGTGGTACCATTTCAAAGTTGGCATTTCAATTTTATTCCCATTTTAGTACGGTTATCAGCCAAAACATGACGCCCACCCTGACACAAGACACAAGTATTTTGTGTCTCAATCAATGGCTGGCACAACACACAAACCTCTGATGTGGGGTCCAAGCTACATCTGCGAATATGGAGAAACGCTTTTAGATAATTGACGTGTAAGGTTAAATGTAATTTTTATTTTAATTCTAAAGAAATTATAAAATAGATTGACAACCCTGTTTGTAAGCTTTTAAATAATATCAACCTCAACCATTTCTATTTCCCAGTGATGAAGACATGGATGTCTCATGGTATGGTGGGGTATGCAGAATAGGTCAACTTTGACCACCTTTATCTCTTGCATGTTCTGACATTCAGATCCAAAAAGTCCCTTACTGAGCACTTCTACGATGGGCAAATCAAAAGGGGTGCGGTCATAAAGTCATTCAATTCAAATGCTAAACTGACTAAGATGCACCTCTAACAACACACACAACCTCACATAATTCTGCCCAAAATCAATTTCTCTCAACCAGTGGCATATGGGCTTTTTAGGTGAGCGGTGATGCCGCCCTGTGATAAGCAATGCCCACTTTGTCAAAGGCAGGGGCGCAAAATATCTAGCTTGTCCATTCCCAGCGCGCCAGGGTGCTGTTGGAGAGATGCATCGCTGCAGTTCTCCACCAACATTCTGTCCAAAAAAATCGAACACAAATCATGTAGCAGATATAGCATATGGTAGAAAGAGTGTGGCCTTATCTATATAATGTAATGAGACAGACACGTTTTACCTCATGCTGGTTTCTCCGATCAAATAGCCTAACCTAAATGGCACCCAATAAAAAAACGAAACAATATGCATACATGTTAACATATCCTAAAAACAGGACAGGTCAAAGTAAAATGTACAATATGGAATTGATTATTCGGCTACTCACAATTGCTGCCCAGGAGTTTCACCAGGTGGGCTAAATTGTCATGATCAGTGGTTTTAAGTTTGTCTAATTTTTTTTTAACTAGCTGATCATAGTGAAAAGGGAAATATTTATACATTCCCCGGTGTAAACACATTGAGGCTCAGGGTAGATGATATTCAGAGCTTAAATAGCCAGATTGATTAGTCACAGGAATAAGGACTAATAAAGCCAATGCAACAGCATGTTTTACAAACAGTGGACCTAACACATGGATGGGCATTCATACATTTCCATTGCAGTCTGACAAGGTAGGCTACACCACCCAGTAAGCATGGACCAATGCTGACGTCATTTTTTGGTCCTGTCCGGACTAGCAATTTTATTTTTACATTTTTTTTTGCGCAATCCAGACCGGCCTTGATTTTTCCACGTCCACGGACGTTGGTTTTTGGTCCGGTCTGGACCAGCCTTGATTTGGCCCAAACATAGACGTCTATGTTTTGTTCTGATTTGGTGCGGCCCGGACTGGCTTTGAGTCCAACGTCCAAGGACATAGATTTTAGGTCCGGTCCGGACCAAATCTGAACCAATCATAATAGACGTCTGTGTTTGGTTCAGATTTTGTCTGGTCTGGACCAGCCTTGATTTGATCCAAACATAGACGTCTATAAATGACGTCTCTTCAACTTTCATTCAGAACTGAAAATGTACATGATTTCAATGTCCAGAAAATATGAACATTTAACATCCGGATAATACGTCTTTTCATTCAGAACCTATGCATTTCCATTATGTATTTTTATACAGGGCTTCTTCAATACAATGGATAGATGTCTGTCTTACAAGAGGGCTCTGGGGATAGAAGGCATAGCCCAGGTCTCTGGAGGTCTATTAGAGCTGCTCTTGTACAGGGTGGCTCTGGCATGCCCAGTTGACAAGGTGTTGGGTGAAAGTGAAGCAGTCCTCTTAGCACTTTTTCCAGACCAGAGCCCAGTCTTTCCAGACCAGAGCCCTGCCAGGCAGGCAGAGGGAGATGAAAGGTCTGCTGGTCTGGTCTGCCTGGTCTATTATTTTCCATTGAGTCAGCCCCCAGGCCTTCCTGAAATAACCAGCCTCGCCAGGCCACCAGGAGCCTGGTCCTAGATCTATTTGTGTCGTCTTGCCACATTGACCATAAGAGTTGGTAAAACGGCACAAACTGAACTGGGACCATGCTCACCCAGAGCTGGTTTTGTGCTGAGCAGCCACTGTGGACCTGCCAGATCTCACTCATAATGGAGACAAGTGACCTACTGTGGCTCTGCATTCAACACTTCCTCTGTCGACAAATGCCTTTCTAATGCAGGCCACCCAGACTCTGTCTATACAATGACAGCGACTAGCCCTCAGTGTTTATCATGTTGCAGGTTTCCACCCATGATAATAAATACTGTTTAGTTGTAGTGCTCTCATTTCTACAGAACAAAGCAAAGATACATGTGTGTTGTGTTCTATGGAGTTCATGTTTTGTCATTTACTGTTTGTTTGCGTTAACCCCCTGAACCACCAGACTGAGTGATGGACCATTGTGATCCTTGATGGGAACTTAGATTAAGAACAATGCCAAGAAGTATACTGTGTGTCATAATCGTACACTTGTAGCCATGTTGTTCTGTTGATGCTCTCTTGATGCTCACATCACTCTCACCATTCATTCTTTGCAGATTTCTTTGAAGATTCTGTTCTTAACTGCTAGTGCTTGCTTTACCATCTTGAGTAATTGCTTTGGTCTTTGTACGGTGATTGTGGGCAATATTATACTGACACCTTGTGGTGCTAATCTGTACAGTACATATTAATGACCTTCATGGGCAGGAAACAGAGGGAAATCAGTGGAAAGGGTTTTTGAATGAAGGCTAGATGGGGGAAGCTAAATAGGAAGCACAGTCATTGATGCCAACTTTTGCCCACGCACTGGCAGAGGCCTAGTTAACCTCACCCATAATACTTGGCTGACATTTTTGACTCCGTATGGCAACTGAGCTCAACTGAGTGTGTGAAGAGTCTGTTCGGTTCTGAGTTGACCTCAAGTCAGTCTTATTTACTTTGATATTTGATACCTGCTGAAGACATTTGTTTCTATGATCTCAAAACTATTCATTTTCTTGACATGTGCTGACTGAATTTATTGTTACGGTTCTGGTCCCATGGATGAAACGATAGACACAGGCGCTTGGCTACACTCGCAATAACATCTGCTAACCATGTGTATGTGACCAATAACATTTGCTGACATTGTTTCCACAGGAAATGGCTAAACGCATCCAGGAAGAGGAGGAGTTGAGGGTCAGACAGAGGAGGAGTAGGCAGGAGAGCCTCAGTGATGGTACGGTCACACTTTGTTTATCTAGTTGTATAAGGGAAGCAACTGATACTGTCACTTTCCTAATATTGCTAACCATTCAAATAATGTCTTATCTAACGGTGTACTTAATGTGTAGAAGGCTCATGTGTTGACAAGGCTATTTGTTTGAGGGTTCCTTTTTATAATCTATTTTCTATGGCTTTTATTTCTGAAATCATGTCTAATGATTGATTGCTTTGGTTTGAATCATACTTTGGGTGGTGCCTGTTATTCTGATCTGTCCTGATAATTCTGTTACTTCTCAAGGATTTTTTTCCCCGCCATGATTGGGGTGGGTGCTGTTTTCTTTTATGATCACAAGGACAAAATATGAATACTGAGGAACTTGAAATATTAATAAACTAAATAAACCCCATTGTTTCTAATTTCAAACGCTGAAAGTGACCAACCATCAAGCCCTCCACACCTGGATCATTGTGACCGCGTTGTAGATCATAGATGCTGTGTGGTAAAATCTAACGCTTGCATGGGGAGGCTGGGCCCTAATCTAACCCTGCTTTGCTCTGCATGCTTGACTGCTGACCATGGCACTGTATGTGTTGTTTTGTCTGTCAAGCTTGTATTTGAATGTGCATTTATAGCTAAATAATCTATGATAATTTCATGACATACCTCTGTTGGGCCCAATGGGGTTAAGAAGTGGGGGGAAAAAAGAAATGCATTTAATTTAGCATGGCCCCTTGTATTTTGACATGCAGCCCAAGTCTGTCTTGCACCATTTACTGCACCTGCCTAATACTACATGTAAAACACAAACACCCACATTCACCTGCTTTTGTGTTTGCATGTTTGGCTTGACTTAAAGACAGTGCCAGCGTCCCTGCCTCACCCTCGCCTTGCCCACACCAGCCTGCTCTCAGCACCAGCCCCATACATGAAGAGCTGCACCATCAGCCTGCTACCAGCAGGTGGCAGTGTTCTATCTCTAACACACAGCCACAGTCAGACTCTACAGCTGTGCCTCTGTCTGAGCCCTACAGGACAGCAGGACAGAATAACAGAACGCTATCATCACATGATAGACGCGTGGATCCCCCTAGACTCATCAGAAACGACCTCCAATGCCCTCCACCTGACTATCTGAGTGATGAAGGCTCAGAGAACACAGACACTGTTTTCCCTGAACACCTCCCTCCATCCCGACCGTGTAGACTGGATACACGTCTCAACACTGCCCCTAGTGGTTACAGGACTCCTGTGCACCAGCCACAAGAGAGAAGCAGCGGGAGTCTCAGCCGTCACAACCGCTTCAGAGAGGACCACAGCAAGGTTTGGGAGAGGGGCAGAGGAGAGGGGGAAGAAAGGGGGAGTCTGCAGGACAGGAATCCCAGGGTAGAGCATGATGGGGGTTATGACAGGGACCCCAGGTCAGAGGATGGCAGAGAGCAGCACTACAGAGGAAGAACAAGTGACCCTGCCAGAGGGTTGCAGGATAGAGACCGAGATGAGGTCAGAAGGAGCTGGACGCACAGAGAGACCAGCGACAAGAAACAAGTCCGCTTCCAGGACGACACCAGCAGGCGCTGTCATAGTTACCATGGCGACAGCAGGCGGGCGGTAAATGTCTGGGAGCTGATTGCCCATGACTTAAGAGAGCGGGGTGTGGCCTTGAGGCAGAGCTTCAACGGGGGGTCACGGTCACAGGGAGCAAGGGGTAAGGGCAGAGACAGCCAGGTGCATGATGGGGGAAATACCATCGCCTGTAACAACTCTCAACCACAGAGGGCTTTTCAAATGGCCATCCGCAACAGGCCCAGTTACCATGGAGATGTCAGCCAAAGCTTCTGCAGCAGAGGGCCCTCCATCAGGGCCAGATCCAAACACACCCCCAGAGCAGGTAACACCCAGAGCTACAGGCTGCAGGTACCTAAGTGCTCTGAACAGGCAGACCTGCAGCTACTGTACTCTACTATACCCAAAGCTTCCCCAACAGCCTCTCTCTGTGTACATCTACTCTTCACATCCTTCAACAATCAAATCTGGGAAAATCAACTCTTGTTTTCCTTGTGTTTAAGGGCGGGGCCTTTTTGAATAAGGGTATTTTTTCAAAAGTCTATTTCCTCTGTAGTATTGTTGGTCATTCTGATGGTCTGGGAAATATCTTAACCTGGATTTCCTTTTATTTAGAGAACAGCTGCTCTTCTTCAACCCCTCTCCAGCCTTTATCTTCTTTGTCCTCTCATCTCTTGAAATGTTCTAACAGCATGTGCTGTATTGTTTCTTTCCTCTAATTACATGTCTGTCTTCATCTTCACAAGGTCCGTTATTTCATATACCTTTTATCATACCACAGCATCACTCCCATTTCTCTAAACCTTCCTGACCCCAAGTCTCTCCTCCCACAGGAGCCGCTCTGCAGCCGGAGAAGGGGGCGTGTCTGGACCTGGGGGAGCTGCAGCAGGTGCTGCTGGATGAGGAGCTGGCCAGGAGGCTGCAGGAGGAGGAGAAGCTGCTGAGGAGGGTAAGGGACAGGGAGGATACCACACCCACAGTGCCACCTGCTAGATGTACTTTCAGCTCATCCCTAATACTACTATGTTGCTGAGTGTTAACCACTCTTCTCTGGTGTTGTCATTGCAGAGCCCTCAAGCCCGTCCCTCCCACTATCAACGCGATTCCTTCCCAGCGGGAGACTTCAGAGTGGCACAAGTGGCTCAGGATGAGGTAAGATGTTGTTTTAGAGGTACAGCAGTAAATATAATGATTAGGCAGAGTTTCTTTAATGGGAGTCTCTCCTCTCAAGTCTGTATGACCTTTTAATCACCCAATCTCACTTCATCAGATAAATCATAGGCTTAGCAAAACCATCAGAAAATGCAGCCTTCAAAGCCTAGGGTGTGGTTATGACCCTTTGTGGTCACTGTGTCCTCTGTCAGGAAATCGCCCGCTTCATGCAGAAGCAGGAAATGAAGTCAAAGCGTCGTTCACGTGACCTTGATGGCCCGGGGTCACGGCGTGAACCGCATGACCTGGCTGACCCCTATGACAGGAGAACTGCCAGAGAGAGACAGGTAGCTGCTGCTGTTTTCTTTTTCTTTTTTTATTGCTTTTTGGTGCCATTTTCACGTGTGTGGTGAATTCATAAAACTTGTAATGCAGCAGTCTCATATTAAAAAGTATTTATTGTGCATTCATTTTGAAGACCTCTTTCACCATACAACCATTGATCCAAAATACAGTTGAAGTTTAAATACAGTTGAAGTTTACATACACTTAGGTTAGTCATTAAAACTAGTTTTTCAACCACTCCACAAATTTCCTGTTAACAAACTATAGTTTTGGCAAGTCGGTTAGGACATCTACTTTGTGCATGACACAAGTAATTTTTCCAACAATTGTTTACAAACAGATTATTTCACTTATAATTCACTGTATCACAATTCCAGTGGGTCAAAATACACTAAGTTGACTGAAAATTCCAGAAAATTATGTCACGGCTTTAGAAGCTTCTGATAGGCTAATTGACATCATTTGAGTTAATTGGAGGTGTACCTGTGGATGCATTTCAAGGCCTACCTTCAAACTGAGTGCCTCTTTGCTTGACATCATGGGAAAATGACAAGAAATCAGCCAAGACCTCAGAAAAAAGATTGTAGACCTCCAAGTCTGGTTCATCCCTGGGAGCAATTTCCAAACACCTGAAGAAGGTACCATGTTCATCTGTACAAACAATAGTATGCAAGTATAAACACCATGGGACCACGCAGCCATCATACCGCTCAGGAAGGAGACACGTTCTGTCTCCTAGAGATGAACGTACTTTGGTGCGAAAAGTGCAAATCAATCCCAGAACAGCAGCAAAAGACCTTGTGAAGATGCTGGAGGAAACATGTACAAAAGTATCTATATCCACAGTAAAACGAGTCCAATCTTGACATAACCTGAAAGGTCGCTCAGCAAGGAAGAAGCCACTGCTCCAAAACCAATTTAAAAAGATAAAAAAAATAAAAAAAATAAAAAAAAACGTGTGCGAGCAAGGAGCCCTACAAACCTGACTCAGTTACACCAGCTCTGTCAGGAGGAATGGGCCATAATTCACCCAACTTATTGTGGGAAGCTTGTGGAAGGCTACCTGAAACGTTTGACCCAAGTTAAACAATTTAAAGGCAATGCTACCAAATACTAATTGACTGTATGTAAACTTCTGACCCACTGGGAATGTGATGAAAGAAAATAAAAGCTGAAATCACACTCTCTACTATTATTCTGACATTTCACATTCTTAAAATATAGTGGTGATCCTAACTGACCTAAGAGGATTAAATGTCAGGAATTGTGAAACTGGCTAAGGTGTATGTAAACTTCCAACTTCAACTGTATAAGATTATAAGAACATTGATTTAATCATCACCAACATAATGATATCTTCTCAATGTAGTTATTTTAACAACCAGTTAATCCATTAGCAATAAATGCAAGATGCATGTTTGAAAACTGCCCCTTTGAATGTAATCTGCTACAGTACATTAGGCAATACACTTGCACTACCCATTAAAATTGACTGAACATCACGTTTCCATTTCTATCCCATGTTTGATCAAAGGTGTGTCATTGAAGACATCGTTCATAATCATGATGCAAAAAATACAAGTGGTGTTCTGAAATAAACACAACATACTGTTGGTGTACTGTAATCAAATTAAACGAATGACAAGTGAAAGAAACAATGTTTCAGGCACTAGTTTGCATCAAGCCTGTTCTGAGTATTCGGCCGGAGGTTGATTATAAAAACATGTTTTATAACATAAGGAAGTGTAATGTCATCGACTAAGCACGTTTTCACCCACCGGGCAGTGTGGGTGGACACCCTACTAATATTACAGTACTGCATTGGCCAATGCAATTTTAGTAAAGCATTTTGGACACATGTTTAGATGATGCATTTGTTACATACAGTGCCTTCGGAAAGTATTCAGACCCCTTGACTTCTACATTTTGTTACGTTAGCCTTATTATAAAATTGTAGGATTTATTTTATTTAATCAATCTACATAGCCCATAATAACAAAGCTAAAACAGTTTTTAGAAATGTTTATTAAATGTATTAAAACAAAACGTGCCTAATTTACATAAGTATTCAGACCCTTTGCTATGAGACTTGAAATTGAGCTCAGGTGCCTCCTGTTTCCATTAATCATCCTTGATGTTTCTACAACTTTTTTTTAGAGTCCACCTGTAGTAAATTCAATCGATTGGACATGATTTGGAAAGGCACACACCCGTCTATATAAGGTCTCACGGTTGACAGTGCATGTCAGTGCAAAAACCAAGCCATGAGGTCGAAGTAATTTTGCAGAGCTCTGAGACAGGATTCTGTCGAGGCACAGTTATGGGGAAGGGTACCAAAATATTCTGCTGCATTAAAGGTCCCCAAGAACACAGTGGCCTCCATCATTGATGTCGATTATGGCAGCCCCCACACCTCTCTTATTAAAAGGGGATGGGTTAAATGTGGAAGACACATTTCAGTTGAATGCATTTAGTTGTACAGCTGACTAGGTATCCTCCTTTCCTTTAAATGGAAGAAGTTTGGATCCACCAAGACTTCCTGGCCAAAGTGAGTCACTCTGACAGAGTTCCTCTGTTGAGATGGGAGAACCTTCTAGAAGAACAACCATCTCTGCAGCACTCCACCAATCAGGCAAAGTACAGAGATCCTTGGTGAAAACCTGCTCCAGAGCGGTTCACCTTCCAACAGGACAACAACCCTAAGCACACAGCCAAGACAACGCAGGTGTGGCTTCGGGACAAGTCTCTGAATGTCCTTGAGTGGCCCAGCCAGAGCACAGACTTGAACCTGATCAAACATCTCTGGAGAGACCTGAAAATAGCTATGCAGCGATGCTCCCCATTCAATCTGACAGAGCTTGAGAAGAATGGGAGAAACTCCCCAAATACAGGTGTGCCAAGGTTGTAGCGTCATACCCAAGAAGACTCAAGGCTGTAATCGCTGCCAAAGGTGCTTCAACAAAGTACTGAGTAAAGGGTCTGAATACTTATGTAAATGTGATTAAAAAAAAATGTATAGAATTAGCCATTCTAAACCCGTTTTTGCTTTGTCATTATGGGATGTAGGTTGAGGGGAACACATACGGCTGTAACCTAACAAAATGTGGAAAAGTCAAGGGGTCTGAATACTTCCAAGGCACTATATCTCTGATCTTCTCAGATTTTTTTCTAATTTATTGTGAAGAAAAATCATAATCTTCATCATAGTACATTGAAGTAGAGATAGATAGATATATATATCAAACATCCATTTTTATTATGTAGTTCTTAAAATGTATAGTAGACAAACCAGTTTAAAATCTATATGTTTACCAAACCGTTAATCTGACTGCTCTTAATTGATAATCACGTAAATCCTAGTGAAATGTATTTTTAACAAATGTGAAGCGGATCATATCAAAAGTAATGTGAGCAACTGTAGTTTACTGTCCTGTGTCTCAGATCCAGCGGGAGAGACTGGACTCAGAGGACCTTCCATCTCCTACTGAAGACTGCTCTCCAGACTATCAGGCCCCTAGACCCACAACCCAGTGAGTCACTCTGTGTATGTCACTCTGTGTATGTTAAACTGGGAAACCCCAGGCTGGAAGTGCCCTGCTTAGCACCTGACTGATTATCATTTGCTGAAGAAGTATGGGGCTTTTGAAAAAGTAATTGCTAGAGATTTTGATATCTGTTGAGTGGGCTGCAATCATGCCGTGGTAGATTTGGCTATGAAAGTAATTCTATATTTCAACCAACTACTCATATCTTTACAGACCACAACAGCCAATCAGAAACATTGCAGAGGAACTGGACCCAACTTTCAAGGCCAGTAGACAAGGCAAGGAGAGCATCAGAGCAGGACCGACAATCTCTGGTAGGAATAACAACACCGCGGATCATCTCATCAAAACCTATAGTTTATACTGTAGAGGTAATGAGCAGTTATAAAACAACCTGTTGTTCCTTATAGGCACATCCTCCTGCCAGTCTCATCACACTCCTCACTCCGGCTTACATGACTTTATGGAGGAGCCAACGTTCATCCCACCCACCAAGAGGCAAAGCGCCAAATCTGTACGCGCCAAATCCAAAGAGAAGAAGGAGAACTGTAAGCAGCAGTGATGTCAGTCTGAGACCATGGGCCCGGGGGTATAACCGCACACCCATTACTTTACCTGGCTGCAAGAGGATTTAAAGAAAATGATATTTAGTTATCCCAACTAGCACTTTAACCAGTTAAAAAAAAAAAAAAATGGATTTTGTTTTTGTTAAAAGGACTGGTCCAGATACTTTATTTTTATGTTTAAGTAGTGAGTGCACACATTTTTGTACTTTTTTCTTACTGGGTTCATATAATCCAATAATATTCAAAGGGAAGAATTATACACTGAACAAAAAATATAAACGCAACATGTAAAGTGTTGGTTTCATGAGCTGAAATAAAAGATCCCAGAAATGGTCCATACGCACAAAAAGCGTATTTCTCTCATTTTGTGCACATTTGTTTACAACCCCGTTTGTGAGCATTTTTATTATTTGTCAAAATAATCCATCCACCTGACAGGTGTGTCATCAAGAAGCTGATTAAACAGCATGGCGCTGAAGAGTGTTTCTGTGTGTAATAAAGCCCCTTTGTGGGGAAAACTCATTCTGATTGGCTGTGCCTGGCTCCTCTGTGGATGGCCCACCCATGGCTGCACCACTGCCCAGTCATGTGAAATCTATAGATTAGGACCTAATGAATTTATTTCAGTTGACTGATTTCCCTATATGAACTGTAATTCAGGAGAATATTTGAATTGTTGCATTTCTATTTTTGCTCAGTATAGTTGACCTGCCAATTCATATTTGCTTTCTGTGTTGATGAGAGAATGTTAATATCAATCAGTTTGTTTTGTTTGACTTTTTTGTTTTCTTATTTAGTATTAAGGGTAGATCTGAGAAACACTCCAATTCAAATGGCAACACATCTTAAACCTTATTTTAGAGATGCTATCCCCTCTTAATATCTGTCTGAGAAAGACCTGAGGGGATCTTTTGAGAACAGACTTATCATGTAATTCACATCTAAAGTGTCAAATTTCCCAATGACTGGGAAATAGAAATGTTAATCCAGTATTTCCCCAATAGGCAGTCTAGTCATACGTTTATGACCTGGAATCCCCTTGCTGTACTGTAGTCATCCTCTAACTCCACATCTGCGGTGTTTACAGTTAGGCCTGTTGGTGAACACTTAAGTTATGCTGAGCATGCTGCTGATATGAGGTAACTTCTCCCATGAACCTAAACTTGACATTGAGTAGGTATGTAAGTGCAACTACTAAACTGCATCCTTCTTCAATCTAGTTTTCCCACCAACTCTCTGCTTCTGATCATTTTGCACCACTCCAACTGTCAATCGAGTACATTGAGTTCCATACTCTACATTTTCGTTCCTTTTATTTAAACATACTTTTTTTACACAGTAATACAGGAACTACATGTTAAGACAAATCACTGCTAGAACTTATCTTTATAGCACTGGGATCAGTGCTCTCAGGTTTCTCTGAAGTGTTTCTGAATAAAATGAACACCCATGAAACCTCAGCTGTGATATTAATTCCTCTTTCTTAGAGAAGCTGATGCTGACGAGATGTGCTGCAGTAAATGTAGCTGATCTTTTATTTTTTTTCAAGGTCATACATAAGTTACAATTTTACATTTGTCATTTAGCAGACACACTTAGCCAGAATGACTTATAGTAGTGAGTGCATACATTTTTGTTGTTGTACTGGTTCACCTGTGGTAATCTAACCCATAACCCTGGCATTGCAAGCGCCATGCTCTACCAACTAAGCCACACGGGGCACATTTCCTGCCAAGATCCTTGTGGTAAAAGGGATACAATAAGACAATCCAGTGGTATTTGCTAGTTCTTTAATTATATAAACAAATATGAAACAATATTGCTTATTTAATCAACAAAATCTCTGAGCCTAAGTGAAAAGACATGCAATACATAAAATCCCAGGGGCCGGCCAGTCCAAGTACGTAAGGATATTCTCATGGACGGCACTCTAAAAATCCATCAATGTAACTATCGTCTTTAGTGTAACTGGCTTTCTAAAAGCCCTGCCCTCGGATTACTGTGACAGTAATTTGTGGTGGTGATGACTAATTTACACTACTACTACTGTAGGCCCATTCCATGAGTGTGGGTTCACATTTTCCACCATGTAGGCCCTAATTGTGAAATGTTCCATCTGTGGGCTACGCCTGTCAAACTAGAAAAATACAGTAACTAAGTGTGGGTGTGAACTGTGATGCACTACTCTACAGAGAAGCAGACTCATGAAAAGTGAAGGTTACATTAGTACAGATCTGAAAGGGCAACCTGGTCTCTGAGCATTTCGTATTATTCTGTACATAAATCCGAGACACTCCATTTAGTATGATGATTTGTATGGTATGTATTAATGTGGCTATCACCCATTTCGTATGTTATAATATTAATTGTATTTCGTATGTCACAAATTTGCAAAATGTATATGTTACGAATTCTAGCCAGCTGGCTAACATTAGCTGGGCTAGGGGGTGTTAGGTTTAAGGTTAGGGGGAGCATTAGCTAACAAGTAACTAAAAGGTAGTAAAAAGTTGCTAAAGTTATCCGCCATGAGATTCGAACTTGTGCGAGATGTTCGCGTTAAACGTCCATCCAGCCACACTGACCAACAACCCTACTTTTGCCTTAAGTAACCATACCAACCGTAACATATCATACTATATAATTTGAGTGTCCTGGATTTACTATGTTACGTCTAGTCAGAGACCAGGCTGCATGAAAAGTAAAGGTTACATTAGTACAGATCTGAAAGGGAAGTTTCTATAGGATCCTCTGCCTGAGGTGCTCTTCCAGCGTGTTTGACAGACTGTTTCTCCTCTTCCCTGTGTGACTCCTATTAGTCATACAGCGTGTTTGACAGACTGTTTCCCCTCTTCCCTGTGTGACTCCTATTAGTCATACAGCGTTCATAATTCTGTGAGCTTTATTTACACATGACCGATGCTCCTCGTTGTGTCATTTCCCAGCAGTGATAGTACTATAGGATTAATATAACACATTAAATCATAATCCTCTGGGCTTTCCCAGCTCTGCCTAGCAGAAAGCCCAGAGGGAGTATTTATTTCTAACAACCAGGGCTAAGTGGGCTTGAGTTAACAAGCATGTCCAGCAAGCCGAAGGAACACCGATAGATAATGCTTACGATTGCAAAACTACAGTGGTGAAAGAACTCTGGTCTTATCAGACTGGGTTGAAGGAAGCCCTTTGATCACATTCAATGCCTATTGCCTACCCTGTAAATTGTGTGTCAAGTGCAATTAACATTTGTATTAGTTAACAGACTTTTCCAATTACCTTATACACTTGTGTAAAGGGGAAACCCCCACCTGAGAGAATTCTCTGACCTTAGCATTTCTTCCTACATTATTTGGAATGTCCAGACCCTTTTCTGAATCTCTTCCTGGAAATGTCAAGTTGGGTAGATTAAGCTGCCTTTATTATAACGCCATACTGTATCCTGCACACATTTCAATGACCTTGTCAAGGTTTATTTTACCAGGTAGGTTGACTGATAACACATTCTCTCATTTACAGCAATGACTTGGGGAATGGTTACAGGGGAGGGTGGGATGAATGATCCAATTGGAATGTCCTTGACAATATACCAGTCAACAAAAGCAATACATTCACACAGGAAAGTGGCTCCAAGTCACATACTGTACCACATTGGTACATTGTTATAAATCTAATTCATAAAGTGCTGAGGCATTACCCTGTACTTGCTCTTCGTCATACCTTGCGCAATGAAACGTCCGTGACACTTTGGGTTGTACAGTATATTAAGTAGGGGTATTCCCTTCAGCTTAGAAACTGTGGGCAGCTAGGTTTAGCCATTCAGGGAACTGAGAACAAACGTGACTATGATACTGTATAAGCCAGTGGGAGGCATGGAGGCTGCCAGTCACAACTATACAGAGCTTCCTGTGTTTTTTTCTTCCTTTTACTGCTGTTACCCCCTCAATCACTGTTACATTAAGACAGGTCATGGCTTTGATACTACCTTCATACACATTTCAAGAGTAGTATTTCATATTCAGGCCATAAACTGATGGCAAATGTCCTTTATGAAACCAGAAAATGTAAATAGTTGAACTAGTCCAGCTGCAGCCAATTGCTAATACATGTCATATAGTGACAATGTTTTCTCCCTAAACTTCCCCATCACTACTGACATTTGAATATCAGTTTACTAACTACATGATTTTATTAACATAGTGACTAGTTTACCTTTGAATGTGCCTGTGAGATAAGAAAATGACTGAGGTATTAAAAATATCACAGAATAAGACATCACAAATTCAAAAAGTGATCTAAGCCTCAATGTCTTAGTCCCAGCCACTCAGTAGCATGGTCCAGCAGAGCTGGAGTCCAACTGTATCAGCGTCAGCCCGGGCTTGAGGCTAGCAATGTGTAGGCATCAGACTGCCAGTGTGAAGTAGTGATCAATAGGTCAGACCCAGTACGACCCTGTTCCAAGTTAATTGTCACATGCACAAGTACAGTGATATGCCTTTCTCAACAATAAATATCAGTAATACTCTTAAAAAAATAAATTAAAGTAAAGTGGAACAAAAACACATGAAGTAGAAATAAGTACACGAGAAAGTAAGTCCACTGCCACTCACACAGGCAGGAGCTTGGTCTCAAAGTCCTGGGAGCACAGGATTTCAGAGCTGCTGCCCTGCTCCTGCTGAGGGTGGTGGAAACTGGTCACCACCAGGCTCATGGGTTCATCTGAGACAGAGGGAGAACGCAGGTGAAGATTGGCTCAATCTCAGATGAAATTATGTTGAAGCTTCGTTCACGTTCAGGATTACAGTTTGAAAGCTGACGAAGAATGATGTTGCACTGCAGTATGATGAGTAGGAATGAATCAAATTGTATAAGCATCTAATTACCTGTAGGGGGAATTGCCTCATTAAGGGTTGGCTCCTTGGGGGCTGTCTTCTCTGGCTGCTTTTTGGTGATGATGATGACCAGAAACAAGATGATAAGGATGATAAAGACCCCAAATGAGGCACTTATAGCCCAAACCAGCCCTGTGCCATCAAAGAAAGAGTCTGTCATCTTTTTTTTAAAACAAGGTGATATAATAACATACATTTTGCCATGGGTTAGATTCACTGGTCTTACCCTCAGGGTCCGCCTGTGTTGAAGGTAAGGTGTTGACTTCGGGCGTTTCAATGTTGGCAATGCTGCACTTGCTGTCACTAACGGCATCTCCCACTGCAACAATGTGTTCATTGGGATGCAGACAGCTGGGACAGAGACGGAGAAATAAAGATTAAGGATTGGCTCTCCAATATCAGATTACATTGAGTAGCCATAGCGGAGGATTTTAGTTCTGAGTTGCTGAGATTAAGTCAAGTGTTTTGCGTCATACGGTAATTTATGCAATGGCATTAGTACTATCGGTAACTCCAATATTGACGCAAACTCGGAGTTTAAAGGGGGGATTAAATCTAACCTTGTCCTCCAAGACTTGCACTTCTCATGGATTTTGTCATTGAAGGTCCCATCTGGACAATTCCGGCAGGACCCTATGGAGACAGACATGCAGAGGTTGGGACTTGGTGAACATTTTTCCATGTGTCCTGATCTTGTCTCTTACTAGGCATGCCTGAATGTCTGCAGGTAGAGATGTGTGTCTTACGTGAAGCGGGAAGAGGTTCCTGGCCCTTCCCACACTCCTCAACACAGAAGGAGCAGTGGTCATCACCACATCGGAATCCTGCTCTACAGTCACATTCTGTGTCCTTGCTTTTTGTACAGGCCTTCTTAAGGAATTGGGCGCCACCTACACACACACAAACGCAAGCAAGCAAAAGAGGAGTAAAATCAATATATGTTCAAGTGTCTCGCTCATCAACAATAGATATTTAAGTGCAGAGGAGAATAGATTCTATCAAATGGGTGAATCTCTGGTGACATACCTACACACTGAGTACACCTGAGACAGGAGTGTGATGTACCATCAGTTGTGTAGGTCTCATTCCTACATGGAACGCAGAGCTTTTCTGGGTCTGGTCCACAGCGTGTCACCAGACGGTTCCCTACACAAAATACACAGACAACAATTGAAAACATCTACATCCATAATAACATCACAATCGCTCCATCAGTGGCTATTGCAATGGACGGTAAATGTATTTGATAGGAAAATATTTCCAGTCCTCTTCCACATGCCAGATACAGTTGTTTGATCATTACCCATACATCATTATCCATACATCCCCCTCTTGTGGTACTAATAGAAGCCACTGAAACGCAACTGGGTCACTGTGGTATACCCACTAAAGGATACATATTATTTAATTAACCTGGGATACACTAGATTGTTCATCCCCATGAAAGAGATTATTTAACCAGATAAAGCCTTTAGAATTTACTTCTCAAAATCCAAGCCTTATTACATTCATTCTTGATTATTTATAGGTTACATTTAAAGTTAAACCATTTACAGTAGCCTAGTTTAGACATTTACCTGGATTGCACCTTTCACAGCAGACATCAGAAGGAGCAGAGGTTGTCCATTGTTGACAACCTCTCTCACCAGTGCTACTCAGGCAACACCGTGTGAACATAGAGATACACAGTACCTCGAGGACCAGATGCATCTTCTCTCGCTGCCCTCCAATTCACACAGACAATTAGGAACACAGAAGGGCTATGGATCCCAGGAGACAGCAGTGCAGTTGCTTGACAGTAATAATAATCCAAATGGAATAGACAACAGCAGTACCCTACTTGAAAGCACCCTCTCATGATGAGACTTCAAACTCTCCTGCCTTTATGTAGTTTGGGGGGGGGGGGGCGTGGACAATTTTTTTTTTTTAACTAGGCAAATCGGTTAAGAACACATTCTTATTTACAATGACGGGGCAGATTTTTACCTTGTCAACTCACGGATTTAATCCAGCAATTTTTCGGTTACTGGCCCAACGCTCTAACCACTAGGCTACCTACCGCCGACAAATCCTAACGGTTATCTATTTGTCACCTGTTGCGTGCGTAAAATAAACTATTTGAGACGCAGATTAAGTGCTTGAAAGGGATATGTCAACAGAACTAATTACACGCAGGGAGATGTTCAATAAAACGTTGAAATGACAAATACAAGTAACGAAACTAAATTGGAGAATGAAAAGATTGTCAACACAGTTTGTCTTCAGTTTCCTATGAAAACACGTCATCTTCTGTCCTGTAGCCTTCTCACTGACGTTGCGGTCCACGAGTGGAGACGTGATGTGCAGTTGAACGATTCGTTCTCTTTGAACGACGTTTATTTTAGCCGTTCGCTCTTCCAGCTCAGCGGCTCCAGAGACGTAAACCGACCTCCTATAGATCATGAGCATAGAAATACATGTTTAGAACGGATAATTGATCGCATGGTGCCAGAATGAGAAACTAAAACATACAGCCTGTGCTCAGCGAACTCGAGAACGAATCGTATTGCGTATCATCTTGCCTGGCTACCCAGACGCCATGCTCCCGCCAAATAATACGCCCGTTAGTTGTTCTTTCGTTTCCGTGTTGGGACGTCTGTTTTGGGGTAGATATTGGGGAATTATATATCCGGTCTAACGCTTATGGTCTTTTCTCAATACAAATGGCGAAAACCAAGTCCTGTTGTAGCTGTATCTAATGCCTCGTACTTTGAAGTCAAACCGGTTTGGTCTGGTCTTGGTGGGCTAGCTCGAATTGCGTTAACACTACCTCAAGAATATGAATGATGTCATATTGGCTTTTCATAGCCGATCATTCGGAGTTAGACAGAACAGCAGGTCCGGGACAAGGTAGCACGTCCAGTGAACAGCAGCATGACCAGGTGGACTGGGGACAGCAAGGAGTCATCAGGCCAGGTAGTCCTGAGGCATGGTCCTAGGGCTCAGGTCCTCGGAGAGGAGAAAGAAAGAGCAAGCGAGAGAGAATTAGAGGGAGCATACTTAAATTCACACAGGACACCGGATGAGACAGGCTAATGTTGCTAGCTAGCTAGAAATTGTAGAAAGTCCTTTGGCTACAACTAGCTATATAGATAACTAGCTAGCCAGATGTTGAAGAAATCATGTAATTCAAGATGTTGAAGAAATCGTTTAATTCACCCTCACCACGCTGTAACTAACGTTACCCCGTACTCCCAATGCCAACTAGCTTTCTCGCTAGCTAGATATACGGCGAGCGTCGTTGCTAGGATAAGTTAGCAAGCTTGATACCTAACCTTGCTTGCCCTGGCATTGGCTACTCGCTAGGAGGCTAACCAACACACAAGACGACAGATTTGATAGGATGTAAATAGCTAGCTACACTATATATACAAATGTATGTGGACACCCCTTCAAATTTGTGGATTCGGCTATTTCAGTCACTCCCGTTGATGACAGGTGTATAAAATCGAGCACACAGCAATCTCCATAGACAAACACTGGCAGTAGAATGGCCTTACTGAAGAGCTCAGTGACTGTTAACGTGGCACCGTCATAGCACGTCACCTTTCCAACAAGTCAGTTCGTCAAATGTTTGCCCTGCTAGAGCTGCCCTGGTCAACTGTAAGTGCTGTTATTGTGAAGTGGAAATATCTAGGAGCAACAACGGCGCAGCCGCAAATTGATAAGCCACACAAGCTCACAGAACGGGACCACCAAGTGCTGAAGCGTGTAAAAATCGTCCTCGGTTGCAACACTCAGTACCGAGTTCCAAACTACCTTCTGCTCAATAACTGTTCGACGGGAGCTTCATGAAATGGGTTTCCATGGCTGAGCAGCCACACACTAGCCAAGGTCACCATGCTCAATGACAAACGTCAGCTGGAGTTGTGTAAAGCTCGCCGACATTGGACTCTGGAGCTGTGGAAATGCATTCTCTGGAGTGATGAATCACGCTTCACCATATGGCAGTCCAATAGATGAATCTGGGTTTGCCAGGAGAATGCTACCTGTCCCAATGCATAGTGCCAACTGTAAAGTTTGGTGGAGGAGGAATAATGGTCTGGAGCTGTTTTTCATGTTTCAGGCCCCTTAGTAAAGGGAAATCTTAACGCTGCAACATACATACAATGGCATTCTAAATGATTCTGTGCTTTTAATCATAGTTGGCAGAACAAGCAAGGAGGTGGGCAGAGCCAAGCATGAGCTAGCAAGGTCCTATTCGTGTGTTCTAAACATTTTATTTGCATATTTCTGTTAGGGAACGCCTACTCTGAGTTGCGCGTGTGCAATAACTCAATTCGCCCTTGCACTCCTAAACAAGCCAATATTTCGAAACGTTGGCAAAGGGTAAAGTCTACAAAACACAGTCCACTCTGTTTGTTACATATTCTAGTTTTGGAAACAAAACTGTATGGAGATAAAATGTTTTATCAATGAGAAAATTAGCAGAAACTCTGCCAAAATCCATCTCATTCCATCAACTCCCACTGCCGGCCGTTGGGTGTCCTCTCGTCAACATTTTCGGTAGTGAATGGAACGCCAACCACATGCCCCACCCCCGTGAGAGATAGGCCTTGTGGCTAATGACAATGCAGCTGAAGAATTTAGTGTAAGTCTTCAGGCTACTTATCACCCTCATGGCAGTCAAGCAATGCATTCCGCCAAGAGTCGTTCACAATCTAGTCCGGTTGCGGCCACAACTAGACCTCGTTTCAAATGTATCAATAAATAATGTTATTTGTATGCCTAGCAATCAACAAATGTACATTGTTAAAAGCACACGTTTACAAGTTTCAGTCACAAATGACAGCTTTTCAGTTCATAGTTCGCCGGTACAATTTTTGAGTTATAAAACAGTGTTACCATCGGCTGCCATTTTTTTAAATGTCTGCCAGGACCCCATGGGGCCAAATGGTGGCTCCATATCTATATATTTTCAGGGTATACTGTACTACATACATCTACCAATGTGCCAAATGTTGTGCTTTTATCACATAGTGGACGATTGAGTAATTTTTTTGCTTAAGCGCCCCACTAGTATACAAAATATAATTTTATATTTTCATTCCTCCATATTAACAAAGAAATAATAGCATTCTTTATTATTTTTTGGTAACTAGTTGCTTGACAAAGTTTGAAAATGGGTCAAAGAAAGGGTTTCAAAATGATGACATTTTTGACAAACTGGGGTCAGAATTGAGCCCAGTTTATGCTTTTAAGCTTGGTGAATGTCTCAAGGGAATGTGATGACATTGTACTGACAGAAGAACAAAGATAAATTATGTTATAATTATTCACCCACTCACACAATGGGAAAATGGGAATGTCCTCTTAGGACAGAGAGGAAGACATTGCCAAATGTATTTCTCAGGTGAGAACAAGGCCAGGCTGAGAGACGGAGAGAAAGAAGCGTTAGGGCATTACATGGTATATTGTGCAGTGCAACACATGGTTTGGGAGAAGGCATTATACAACTTTGAAACTTTCCTTGTCATGCCCTTGTGCCTATCAGCTGTTGTTTTGACTGAGTCACCCACGAGGCTGATTTGGGAGTTTACAAATACTATTATTACACAAATAGTTGCCTGTGATAGACTGACGAAGCATGGAAATTGAAAGTGAAACAAAAAGCAACTTGTTTTGTCTTGAAAGTACCAATGACTCCTTTCCAAAATTTGCATGAAAAACACATTACCTCGTAAAATTTCAAGCAGACAAATCAAGCCCTCTTCGAATAGTTTGAGCCAGTGTGTGGACATGAAGCTAGGTTTATGGCTAGGGTTGGGGTTGAACCAGGGTGTCGACACGAAGCTAGGGTTGAGGTTAGGGTTATGGCTAGGGTTGGGGTTGAACCAGGTTGTGAACATGAAGCTAGGTTTATGGCTAGGGTTGGGGTTGAACCAGGGTGTCGACATGAAGCTAGGGTTGAGGTTAGGGTTATGGCTAGGGTTGGGGTTGAACCAGGGTGTGAACATGAAGCTAGGTTTATGGCTAGGGTTGGGGTTGAACTAGGGTGTCGACATGAAGCTAGGGTTGAGGTTAGGGTTATGGCTAGGGTTGGGGTTGAACCAGGGTGTGAACATGAAGCTAGGTTTATGGCTAGGGTTGGGGTTGAACCAGGGTGTAGACATGAAGCTAGGGTTGAGGTTAGGGTTATGGCTAGGGTTGGGGTTGAACCAGGGTGTAGACATGAAGCTAGGGTTGAGGTTAGGGTTATGGCTAGGGTTGGGGTTGAGCCGGGGTTTGGACATGAAGCTAGGATTATGGCTAAGGTTGGTGTTGAGCCGGGGTTTGGACATGAAGCTAGGGTTGAGGTTAGGGTTATGGCTAGGGTTGGGGTTGAGCCGGGGTTTGGACATGAAGCTAGGGTTATGGCTAAGGTTGGGGTTGAGCCGGGATGTGGACATGAAGTTAGGGTTATGGCTAAGGTTGGGGTTGAGCCGGGATGTGGACATGAAGCTAGGGTTGGGGCTAAGGTTGGGGTTGAGCCGGGGTTTGGACATGAAGCTAGGGTTATGGCTAAGGTTGGGGTTGAACCAGGGTGTAGACATGAAGCTAGGGTTGAGGTTAGGGTTATGGCTAGGGTTGGGGTTGAGCCGGGGTGTAGACATGAAGCTAGGGTTGAGGTTAGGGTTATGGCTAGGGTTGGGGTTGAGCCTGGACGTGGACATGAAGCTAGGGTTATGGCTAAGGTTGGGGTTGAGCCGGGACGTGGACATGAAGCTGGGGTTGGGGCTACGGTTGGGGTTGAGCCGGGATGTGGACATGAAGCTAGGGTTGAGGTTAGGGTTATGGCTAAGGTTGGGGTTGAGCCTGGACGTGGACATGAAGCTGGGGTTGGGGCTAGCATTACAGCTTTGGAGACATTGTAATGCCATTCTAGTGTTCTTTTCTCCTGTCACTTTCCTTTCTCCTGTCACTGTCTCTTTTTTTCATTTGCTACATTTTTCTCACCACTTCCCTATCTATTTGTGTATGCACCTTCAAAGGATGAGCTCTAACAGTATGTATCATGTTAGATCCCATCCTTTGGGATTACCTACTCTCAAACAATTACATTGTTAGATCCCATTGGGTAACCTGGTTGAACTGTTGGGGTAAACTATTTGCACCTTTGTGTTTTGCTTCTAAGTATCTGTCTTTGATTTTCTTTCTACCTTTCACACCCCCCACTTCGTCCTACACACCGGGGCGTAGGATGTAAGGTCATGACATCAAATGTCAACACCTCCTCTGCCTAAACACCTTACGTCAATAGCAAACACCCACGTCTCCCACTCTAGACAACACTTGCGTACACAGACAGAAAGCCGTAATGTAGACCCCTAACACTACAGCTTGTCATAGTAAAAGAGAAATTGAAACACTGTATGGTAGACCAAATAAGAGCTGCTCATAGTCAGTCTGTGGGCTTAGGCAGTTTGGAGTAAAGTTTTTCACAGATAACAGAACCTTTTTATATAGTGGGTTTAGACATTTGCATCAGGGTCATACTGAGTCACTCCACATCTCTCACAATAGATTCCACCAGCTGTGCAACACAGCTATAGTAGTCACCACGTGTTCTGATCTGTAGCCCTGGAGAACCTTGCTCTAGTGAGTCTACAGTAGAAGCTCCGCCTCTGCATCTGGGGTCGCCTCCTCGCCTCTTGGGCCACAGCAGACACATCATTTCCTGTTAGAAACACCACATCCTCCCACTCATGTGACTGTGACGTATAACATTTCAGCAGGGTCTCATGGCCTTCAGAGCGGGGTCTGCTCTGGCCTGGTGTTAGCCTCCCTCAGCATCAGACCATCAGCCCACAGGGAAAGTACAGCAGTGTTTGTACCAGTAAGTTCCACTCAAAGGCGGGTAGATTTAACATCAAAGCAGATTACTTCATCAGGGCTTTGAAGGCAAGGACAGTAAAATAACACGTTACAGAACTTAGTCCACACTTCCTTGCCAGAAATAACACCACATTATTGAAACACGGTGTATAGTGTAGGCCTATGTATATGGGCTCTTACTGCTGGTTAAATATAGTAAATGCAACTAATATGGATATTGGCTTCCATTTAGATATGTACAACACTTACCGTCATGTAATACAGTTAAAAGTTGTCAAACCAACCTTTTTACTGGTTTCTGCAAAAAAACTCAAATCCACAACCGAACAGCACATCAATTGCAGGTTCACAATGTTTTAGTTTTTTTTAAAGAAATACAGACAAAATCTTTGTACATATATATTTTTTATTCTTATATATAATACATTTCTATGTACAATTTATTTCTGTTTTTGTAAAGAAATAAAACGAAAGACAAAGCTTTGATTGCAAACACTGTTTCATACTAAAGGGCCAGAGAGAGAGCAAGAGAGAGAATGAAAAAGTGCTCAAATAATGATTAGAGTGCTGCGACAGAAAGGTCTTATGCATCACACCGTTTCTGTGTTGTCGATAGACTTGGGCCGGGATTTAATCCGATTGCAGGTTATAGGCATTGTGGATTTTAAAGGCAATGTTCCCACGTTTGCGGAGACTACATTCATGGTAAACATTGCATATGTCAGCTCAATCGGAAACTACCTTTACATTTCTATAGCAGAATCTGTAATCAGATCTGCTTAAGCCATCATCCTCATAGCGTTTGTTTTGGCAGTGTTGGAAGTGGAACTGTCAAATCCACAAGTGGCTCCTGGCATTATACCTAAATTGGACATTGCCATTGGCTGCACAGCTATCGCCGGTTAAAGATTGATCTTAGGCCTTAAACACAGCTTAACCAATTTGTTTCACAAGAAGGATTTTCAAATCAAGGGCTGGAATTTTATCAAAAATGATCTGGTGATATCACAGAAAAATACCTACACTGTACAGAACTGCACACCTCACTGTGAGAAGCATTGGTTATCACTCTGATCTCTGTTTCAGTCAACACTGATGACTGGAGGGGGACATCCATCCGCTTTTAAGAGACCCTGTTGACTTTAACTGATGATGATCAGATCTGTTTTAGGTAGTAGATCTGTGGTGGACGGCCAGTGTTTGCAACTCTGTTTGCAGCTACACTACATGACCAAAAGTGTGGACACCTGCTCGTCGAACATCTCAATTCAAAATCATGGGCATTAATATTTAGTTGGTCCCCCTTTACTGCTATTACAGCCTCCACTCTTCTGGGAAGACTTTCCACTAGATGTTGGAACACTGCTGCGGGGACTGGCTTCCATTCAGCCACGAGCATTAGTGAGGTCGGGCACCGATGTTGGTCGATTAGGTCTGGCTCGCAGTCGGCGTTCCAATTCATCCCAGGTTTTCGATGGGGTTGAGGTCAGGGCTCTGTGCAGGCCAGTCAAGTTCTACCACACCGATCTCGACAAACCATTTCTGTATGGACCTCGCTTTGTGCACGGGGACATTGTCATGCTGAAACAGGAACGGGCCTTCCCCAAACTGTTGCCACAAAGTTGGAAGCACAGAATTGTTTACAATGCTGTAGCGTTAATGTAGCATTGTATGCTGTAGCGTTAAGATTTTCCTTCAATGGAACTAAGGGGCCTAGCCCCAGACCATTATTCCTCCTCCACCAAACTTTACAGTTAGCACTATGCATTGGGGCAGGTAGAGTTTTCCTGGCACCCGCCAAACCCAGATTTGTCCGTCAGACTGCCAGATGGTGAAGCGTGATTCATCACTCCAGAGAATGCATTTCCACTGCTCCAGAGTTCAATGGCGGCGAGCTTTACACCACTCCAGCCGACGCTTGGCATTGCGTATGGTGATCTTAGGCTTGTGTGCGGCTGCTCGGCCATGGAAACCCATTTCATGAAGCTCCTGACGAGCAGTTATGGTGCTGATGTTGCTTCCAGAGGCAGTTAGGAACTTGGTAGTGAGTGTTGCAACCGAGGACAGACGCACTGAATTGTTGGAAAGGTGGCATCCTATGACGGTGCCATGTTGAAAGTCACTGAGCTCTTCAGTAAGGCCATTCTACTGCCAACGTTTGTCTATAGAGATTGCAAGGCTGTGTGCTCGATTTTATACACCTGTCAGCAACGGGTGTGGCTGAAATAGCCGAATCCACAAATTT
This sequence comes from Salmo trutta, assembly GCF_901001165.1. Classification (NCBI taxonomy): domain Eukaryota; kingdom Metazoa; phylum Chordata; class Actinopteri; order Salmoniformes; family Salmonidae; genus Salmo; species Salmo trutta. The sequence goes on along the minus strand of NC_042986.1, from coordinate 15,540,156 downwards.
GAAGGGGTGTCCACATACCTTTGCATATATAGTGTATGTAGAAACAGTAAAACATCTAATGTGTTCACAACATGAGTCTGTTGTGGAGGTCAGGATTCAATTGACTGCAATAATAAATGATGCATTGAACAAAGCACAGCTTGGACAGTGGTTCACAGAGGGAAACGATGTCTGACTGAGTGTCTACGTGTGTCAGCCATAGAGCGAGACAAGGTACGACACTGACCGTCAATGCAACATCATGATCACATAAATAACATCAAACATTCTCCAGTGTATGGATTCTTCCTTTAGACCTTTGGCGAGAGGCCCAAGCCCCAAATTTCAAATATTTAACAAAATTAATATGTTTTTTCCTTTTAAAGCAGTTGAGATAGTCATGCAGATAAGCAGCCTATAGTTTCAACTAACTGGTTACAGTGCCTCCCTTAGTTGGACAAATACAAGGGCTGTCAAATAGGCCAAGGCTAGCTTTGACTAGTTAGAATATGTCACGGTCCCCCTGCAGACCGGATAAGATAGCAGGTCAGTCAGTTAGAGCAGGAGTTTTGGTATGATTGGCCAAATAGTAGAAGTTTGTGTAAAGGGCGACATTCTAGGAGGCTGACTCAGAGTCCAGAGCCTCCAGTGAGGCTTCCCTCTTCCAGAGCTCTGTCCGGGTGGGTCTGGGGGATTGAGATCCAGACCCAGTCAGTTGGCTTGGACGTCTGATTCAACAAACAGCAGGTGCTTGTACTCCACATAGAGTAACTACATGCTCTCGGGACTGGACTGTCTGTGTGGCAGCTCACAAGGATCACCACATTGAACACCACTCACATCAATTTCACAAACTGTTCACGTCACGTCAATACAAAAGAGCTGGCTGGGGGTTCTGATCAGACACTGAGGCTCTGTGTGTTTTTGTGATAGCAGGACTCTCTTCAGTTCTGTTGTGCTCTTGTCTCCTTTCCTCCCCTGCTCCGACATCCGAGGGGCCGTTGTGACAGCATGGGGAGGGAGGGGACCAGCGTCTACATTCTCAACTCAGGATTAGTCAGTAGCAAATGGGGTAAAGACGAGAAGGTGAGGTGGGACGGACGAGGGGTAGGACGGGGGGGGGGGCTTGTTTGTGCTCAGCAAGGTTTTACAAGGCACTGTCCTGTCTGTCACATGATGTCAACAAAGAACTCGCAGGGATTGCCCATAGCGTGCTGGAAGGACTGGCGGCTAGCCGTGAGCTCAGGGGGGACGGCTCCTAGCCCCCGTACCGGGGGAGCCCCAGGAGGGGTGCTGCTGCTGACGGAGGTCTTAGAGGCCAGCCGGGACAGGCAGTATGGGGGGGGCAGGCCGGGGGGGCCGTAGGAGGAGGCGTGGCTTCGCTCGCTGTGGCCACACGAGCCGGGCCCAGGCTTGGTGAAAGGGGCGTGTTTGTAGATGAAGGATGTGTGGCTGTGGGTGTGGCTGTTCTGTGAATGACAGTGACTCCTGTGAGACTGAGCGTGGCTGAAACCAGAGCGGGCGTGGCTGTGACTTGAGTGGACATGGCTGCTGTGATGACTCTGCTGGCTGGCGGACCTATCGCCAGGGCGCCTTGCTCCTCGGATGCCCTTTGGCTCTGTTTCACTGCATGTGGACCTGTGACCCTTCACTTGTGGGGAGGAGTTTCGGCCAGGGCCCTTCCCTGTCCCTGCGCTGGGGTTGGATCCACTGCTTCTGCTTCCTAGGAGAGGAGAGAGGGACACACACGTCAGCTGGGTAGCCACACATCTGGTTAATTGGCTGCCATTGCTATGATAATGATGGAGGTTGGACATTCATTATAATTCTCATCCACATGACAGACCTAGGCCTAGATTCAATCAGTTGAAGCTTTAACCGGCGATAGCCAACAGCCGCATAGCTGATGTTTTGGCGGTGTCGTAATGTAGGTGTAACTGCGTTGTAGCTGTCAAATCAGTGAGAAGCTTCTCTTGGGATCATTTTCAGGCAGTCATACCCGTCCCACTCCCGTTAGAAGTTCAGAATGAGAAAGTATAGGCCATATAGTAATAATGACGCTCAAATTGAAAATCATGAAATTAAATGATGAGGATTTCTAACAGCCTAATCGAGGTGTAGATTACATCTCACATTCCAGTGTTCAAATTTGTAAACAAGGCTGCATGGGATTTTTGTTAATGTGACTCCGTGCAGCCAATGGCAATGTCCGCTTTAGGTACAATGCCGGGAGCCGTTGTGGATTTGACAGCTCCACCTCAAACACCGTCAAAACATCGGCTATGCAGATCTGATTGAATCAGGCCCTTCATTGCCAACAGTCACAGGCAAATGTAACGATACACCTGCATCAAAGACACATTTTAAAATGGGAACATACTGCATTGATAATATCAACACAAATGGTGCTTTTATGATTTGCTTTTAAAAAGAAAGAGCATTCCATTGCTGAATTGTACAGAGAAAGATCACATTGATCGTATTGATACAGGTGTAAACATTACATCATTATTATCACATTATCAAACATTTTCCCCTCCGTTCAATAAGCAATGAGCACAACAGTACTGGGTAAAGTGGTTCATGACTGCCCCCTATCAGTGAGAATGATAGTGCAAGATTTTGCCTGATTTGATCATCCTGAATCATGCACCTCTCAGTCTGAGATTATAGCAGCACAGGACCAAGAGATGGAGAACAGACGGTCAGGAAAGTCACACAGACACAGCTGCAGGAGCAGAAACAGTATGGACACCAACACACTCAGAGGGAGAGGCACGGGAAAAGAAAAACCTTAAGCTGTGGTATGGTGTATATTTATATAGCAAGAGAAAGAGATATAGAGAGAGAAAGACAAAGAAATTGAGATGCAGAGAAGGGAGAGCGCAAAAGGCAAGAATTAAGGCAAGATTAAAAAATGTATAGCAATGGATTGAGAGAGATAGATAAAAAAGGAGAAGGAGAGAGGTAGCAGAGAGTGGGTTAGCTGTTAGCTTACCGGTTCCCCAGAGTCCTGAGACTACCTGGTCCATCAGTCTACCGTTGCCCAGCAGAAACAGAGGGAACAACAGAGTTACACACACCTCCCAGCCCAGCCTAACCTGTCTAAACCCAGTCTACTGCTGTCACCTCCCAGCCCTGCCTAACCTGTCTAACCTGTCTACTGCTGTCACCTCCCAGCCCAGCCTAACCTGTCTTACCCAGTCTACTTACTGTCACCTCCCAGCCCAGCCTAACCTGTCTTATCCAGTCTAATTACTGTCACCTCCCAGCCCAGCCTAACCTGTCTAACCCAGTCTACTTACTGTCACCTCCCAGCCCAGCCTAACCTGTCTAACCCAGTCTACTGACTGTCACCTCCCAGCCCAGCCTAACCTGTCTAACACAGTCTACTTACTGTCACCTCCTAGCCCAGCCTAACCTGTCTAACCCAGTCTATTGCTGTCACCTCCCAGCCCAGCCTAACCTGTCTACTTACTGTCACCTCCCAGCCCAGCCTAACCTGTCTAACCCAGTCTAGTTACTGTCACCTCCCAGCCCTGCCTAACCTGTCTAACCCAGTCTACTTACTGTCACCTCCCAGCCCAGCCTAACCTGTCTAACCCAGTCTACTGACTGTCACCTCCCAGCCCAGCCTAACCTGTCTAACCCAGTCTACTTACTGTCAACTCCCAGCCCAGCCTAACCTGTCTAACCCAGTCTACTGACTGTCACCTCCCAGCCCAGCCTAACCTGTCTAACCCAGTCTACTTACTGTCAACTCCCAGCCCAGCCTAACCTGTCTAACCCAGTCTATTGCTGTCACCTCCCAGCCCAGCCTAACCTGTCTACTTACTGTCACCTCCCAGCCCAGCCTAACCTGTCTAACCCAGTCTAGTTACTGTCACCTCCCAGCCCTGCCTAACCTGTCTAACCCAGTCTACTTACTGTCACCTCCCAGCCCAGCCTAACCTGTCTACTTACTGTCACCTCCCAGCCCAGCCTAACCTGTCTACTTACTGTCACCTCCCAGCCCAGCCTAACCTGTCTAACCCAGTCTACTTACTGTCACCTCCCAGCCCAGCCTAACCTGTCTAACACAGTCTACTTACTGTCACCTCCCAGCCCAGCCTAACCTGTCTTACCCAGTCTACTTACTGTCACCTCCCAGCCCAGCCTAACCTGTCTAACCCAGTCTACTTACTGTCACCTCCCAGCCCAGCCTAACCTGTCTAACCCAGTCTACTGACTGTCACCTCCCAGCCCAGCCTAACCTGTCTAACCCAGTCTACTGACTGTCACCTCCTAGCCCAGCCTAACCTGTCTAACCCAGTCTACTTACTGTCAACTCCCAGCCCAGCCTAACCTGTCTAACCCAGTCTATTGCTGTCACCTCCCAGCCCAGCCTAACCTGTCTAACCCAGTCTACTTACTGTCAACTCCCAGCCCAGCCTAACCTGTCTAACCCAGTCTATTGCTGTCACCTCCCAGCCTAGCCTAACCTGTCTAACACAGTCTACTTACTGTCACTTCCCAGCCCAGCCTAACCTGTCTAACACAGTCTACTTACTGTCACCTCCCAGCCCAGCCTAACCTGTCTAACACAGTCTACTTACTGTCACCTCCCAGCCCAGCCTAACCTGTCTACTTACTGTCACTTCCCAGCCCAGCCTAACCTGTCTAACACAGTCTACTTACTGTCACTTCCCAGCCCAGCCTAACCTGTCTAACACAGTCTACTTACTGTCACTTCCCAGCCCAGCCTAACCTGTCTAAACCCAGTCTGCTGCTGGCACCTCCCAACCCAGCCTAACCTGTCTAACCTGTCTACTGCTGTCACCTTCCAGCCCAGCCTAACCTGTATAACCTGTCTACTTACTGTCACCTCCCAGCCCAGCCTAACCTGTCTACTTACCGTCACCTCCCAGCCCAGCCTAACCTGTCTAACCCAGTCTACTTACTGTCACCTCCCAGCCCAGCCTAACCTGTCTAACCCAGTCTAGTTACTGTCACCTCCCAGCCCTGCCTAACCTGTCTAGCCCAGTCTACTTACTGTCACCTCCCAGCCCAGCCTAACCTGTCTAACCCAGTCTACTTACTGTCACCTCCCAGCCCAGCCTAACCTGTCTACTTACTGTCACCTCCCAGCCCAGCCTAACCTGTCTACTTACTGTCACCTCCCAGCCCAGCCTAACCTGTCTAACCCAGTCTAATTACTGTCACCTCCTAGCCCAGCCTAACCTGTCTAACCCAGTCTACTTACTATCACCTCCCAGCCCAGCCTAACCTGTCTAACCCAGTCTACTTACTGTCACCTCCCAGCCCAGCCTAACCTGTCTAACCCAGTCTACTTACTGTCACCTCCTAGCCCAGCCTAACCTGTCTAACCCAGTCTACTGCTGTCACCTCCCAGCCCAGCCTAACCTGTCTAACCCAGTCTACTTACTATCACCTCCCAGCCCAGCCTAACCTGTCTAACCCAGTCTACTTACTGTCACCTCCTAGCCCAGCCTAACCTGTCTAACCCAGTCTACTGCTGTCACCTCCCAGCCCAGCCTAACCTGTCTAACCCAGTCTACCTACCTCTAGTGAAGTCTATCCTCATTCTGTTCTGGTCCAACTGTGGCCTAACCTGTACAGCTCTCTCACCGAACGATGAGTTAGAAAATGTCCTTAGATACTGTACTACTCATGGAAAAGGGCAACACAACTAACGTCCTCTCTCTCTCTCACACACACACACACACACACACACAATGAAAATCCACAAATGCCCACCTGGAATTGCCAAATAAAAAAAACTGCAAATGTCAATCAAAACAATTCATGGAAAAGATAAATACGAGATGTAAACAAGCCTCAGTCCTACAACTGTCCTACTGAGAGTTAATCCTGATCCCTCCTCTGTATCATTACTGTATCAAACCTCTCCTCCACTCAGAACACTCCAGGACAATAAGGATGGAATGCAATGGGAATAACAACGCCTGGGTGATTGATTTCTTGGTGATTTGAACAGAAGCTGGGAAATCAGACTGAAGAGCACTATGATGACACGTAAAACAGACGAGAAACGGCCCTCCATATTAACTAATTACCACACCAGCCTGATTCCACTCTCCCTCGGTGCGGTGCCATGTCGGCACAATTACAAACAGTGCAGCAGCAACAGAGCACTGTATTGTCTAATGTTGCTATCAAACATAGGCTCAGTCAATATTGATGGGAGGCTGGGACGTCAGTTGATATGTTCATGCTAGCAAAAATCAGCCATAAGCAGATAAGGTACTTAGTTTACACAGCCAGTACTGAAGAGCTGTCCCCTGCATGAACCATGTTGAATCATGATCGACATTGACAATATAAGACCATTTTAGAACACACTCTATCAAATAAATATGTCTGTGTGTGTGTCAACTTCATTTCCCGGCAGGGCAAACAGGCTAAGATTAACAGGCACATGCCTTATGGAATTTAAATACAATACTTCGTCAACAGTTGACATTAGCTGTCATGAATAGTAACAGCCATAATGTCATGTGACGATTCCTCTAAAATATCAATAAAAACAAATCAAGTTTTTATTGATAAGGATGCTAGTGTTAGTAGCCCTGCAGACTCACCCTCACTGTTGTGGCTGCCTGCACTCCCACTGTGGAAACTGTGGCAGGGGTCTGAGTAGCCTGGTGGGAAGCCTGGAGGGGCGGAGGGGAAGGGAGGGCAGGGGAACGGCTGGCCCCCCAGGGGCCATGGGTTGGTGGCAGGGGGAGGGAGGGGGGCCAGGGTGTCCTGCTCAGAGCCCCCACCACTGGAACCCTCATTCAGGTTGAGAGACGCCATGTCTGGTGAGAGAAAGAGAGAGAGAGAAAGAGAGAGAGAGACAGACAGACAGACAGAAGGAAGGAAAGAGTTAGTGACATCTATTGTGAGGTAGTCCATCTCACGACAGGTAAATAAAAACACTGCCATTGGAATCTACAGTATATTTAACACAGGTATAATACACCTGTAATAAAAATATACAGTACATAATATATTCTTGGCAAAGTGGCTCAGTGTCAGTACTTTGGCAGAGGTCTCCAAAGGTGTAGTAGCACTGCTCTGAGAAGGTGATCTTGTTGACGGTGTGTCTCAGGTAGCCATGTTTCAGCAGACTGCTGGCATACTTCCTGGCATCTCTCCTGTCCTTGAAGCCCTCCACCCTGGAGTAGAGCCAGTCCACCACGTCAGCACCTGACAGCAACAACACACTGGTCAAGAAGACTGTAGTCTGCACTACAACAGCAAACACGTGTCACGGATCCCTCCGGAACTTTCATTACGCACACCTGTCCCCTATTCCCACTGATTAGTACTTGTGCCCTTTGTTTCCCCATTGGGCAGTCGATTATTGTTCCCATGTCCGTTGGTCGTGTGAGTACCTATGCATTGTCTCAGCCTGTGCTGTGTGTTTTGTGCATTGTGTATTACGGGTCTCGTCCCGTGTCATTCATCAAGGTTTACCCTCGCTCTTTAGTTTGGGTACATCCCAGTGTTTTATATACGTGTTTGTTTTGGGTGTATTAAAAACCCTTATTGTGTATTCCTGCGCCTGTCTGCTAATCCTTTATACCAGCGTGACAATATGATTCTATTGTACTATAACACTAACCACACAACATCTACTTACTTGATTGATGTGATGTCGACAATATCAAGAAAATACGTATTGCACAGACGTCACAGTTTCACTAAGAGTAAGGGAAGTATTTGCTGGTTTAAGTCCAACTTACTAAAAACCTTTAATTTAGTAATTTTAAATGGCTGGCAAATAAATCAAATCAAAGTGTATTTGTCACGTATGCCGAATACAACAGGTATAGTCACAAAATACTTTGTGCTGTTGGAAGGAGGACCAAAGCGCAGCGGAAGTGTGGATACTCATATTTTAATTAACAAAAAAAGAGTAAAGCATCCACAGGAAACAAAAACCACGACAGCAACAGTTTGCAGGCTTGAAAACACAGTGCAAAACAACCACCCACAACCCCAAAGAAAAACACACACACCTATATAGGACTTCCAATCAAAGGCAACTATACACACCTGCCTTCAATTGGAAGTCCCAATCATCCACAAACATTCACAACACAAACATGCCACGTCCTGACCCCAAAACTAAAACACTAGCTCCATCTGCTGGTCAGGACGTGACAGGTATACCTTACTCTGAAATGCTTATTTACAGGCCCAATCCAATAGTGCAAAAAATGTATTAGGTGAACAATAAGTAAGTAAAGAAATAAAACAACAATAAAAAGACAGTGAGAAATAACAGTAGCGAGGCTATATACAGTAGCGAGGCTATATACAGTAGCGAGGCTATATACAGACACCGGTTAGTCAGGCTGATTGAGGTAGTATGTACATGTAGATATGGTTAAAGTGACTATGCATATATGACGAACAGAGAGTAGCAGTAGCGTAAAAGAGGGGTTTGCGGGTGGTGGGACACAATGCAGATAGCCCGGTTAGCCAATGTGCGGGAGCACTGGTTGGTCGGCCCAATTGAGGTAGTATGTACATGAATGTATAGTTAAAGTGACTATGCATACATGATAAACCGAGAGTAGCAGCAGCGTAAAAGAGGGGTTGGGGGGGGCACACAATGCAAATAGTCCGGGTAGCCATTTGATTACCTGTTCAGGAGTCTTATGGCTTGGGGGTAAAAGCTGTTGAGAAGCCTTTTTGTCCTAGACTTGACACTCCGGTACCGCTTGCCATGCGGTAGTAGAGAGAACAGTCTATGACTGGGGTGGCTGAGGTCTTTGACAATTTTTAAGGCCTTCCTTTGACACTGCCTGGTGTAGAGGTCCTGGATGGCAGATAGCTTAGCCCCAGTGATGTACTGGGCCGTATGCACTACCCTCTGTTGTGCCTTGCGGTCGGAGGCCAAGAAATTGCCGTACCAGGCAGTGATGCAACCAGTCAGGATGCTCTCGATGTTGCAGCTGTAGAACCTTTTGAGGATCTCAGGACCCATGCCAAATCTTTTTAGTTTCCTGAGGGGGAATAGGCTTTGTCGTGCCCTCTTCACGAATGTCTTGGTGTGTTTGGACCATTCTAGTTTGTTGCAAGCATAGAAGTGATTTAGCTCGTCTGGTAGGCTCGTGTCACTGGGCAGCTGGCGGCAGTGCTTCCCTTTGTAGTCTGTAATAGTTTGCAAGCCCTGCCACAAAAGACGAGCGTCGGACCCGGTGTAGTATGATTCAATCTTAGCCCTGTGTTGGTGCTTTGCCTGTTTGATGGTTCGTCGCAGGGCATAGCAGGATTTCTTGTAAGCTTCCGGGTTAGAGTCCCGCACCTTGAAAGCGGCAGCTCTACCCTTTAGCTCAGTGCGAATGTTTCTGGCTTCTGGTTGGGCTATGTATGTACAGTCACTGTGGGGACGACGTCCTCGATGCACTTATTGATAAAGCCAGTGACTGATATGGTGTACTCCTCAATGCCATCGGAAGAATCCCAGAACATGTTCCAGTCTGTGATAGCAAAACTGTCCTGTAGTTTAGCATCTGCTTCATATGACCACTTTTTTATAGACCGAGTCACTGGTGCTTCCTGCTTTAATTTTTGCTTGTAAGCAGGAATCAGGAGGATAGAGTTGTGGTCGGATTTACAAAATGGAGGGCGAGGGAGAGGTTTGTACGCGCCTCTGTGTGTGGAGTACAGGTGATCTAGATTTTTTTCCCTCTGGTTGCACATTTAACATGTTGATAGAAATTTGGTAGAGCTGATTTAAGTTTCCCTGCATCAAAGTCTCCGGCCACTAGGAGCACCGCCTCTGGGTGAGTGGTTTCCTGTTTGCTTAATTCCTTATACAGTTGACTGAGTGCGGTCTTAGTGCCAGCATCCATCTGTGGTGGTAAATAAACAGCCACGAAAAGTATAGCTGAAAACTCTCTAGGCAAGTAGTGTGGGCTGCAATGTATCACAATATACTCTACTTCAGGCGAGCAAAATCTAGAGACTTCCTTAGATTTCGTGCACCAGCTGTTGTTTACAAATATGAACAAACCGCCCCCCCTCGTCTTACCGGAGTGTGCTGTTCTATCTTGCCAGTGCTGCGTGTATCCCGCTAGCTGACTATCCATGTCGTCATTCAGCCACGATTCCGCGAAACATAGGATATTACAGTTTTTGATGTCCTGTTGGTAGGATATTCGTGATCGTACCTCGTCTAATTTATTGTCCAATGATTGCACGTCGGCGAGTAGTATTGACGGTAACGGCAGCTTTCCCACTCGCCTTCTCCGGGTCCTCATGAGGCATCCGGCTCTTTGTCCTCTGTACCTGCGTCGCTTCCTCTTGCAAATAACGGGGATGTCGGCCCTGTCGGGTGTTTGGGGAATGTCCTGTGCGTCCTGCTTGTTGTAGAAAAAATCTTTGTCTAATCCGAAGTGAGTGATCGCTGTCCTCGTATCCAGAAGCTCTTTTTTGCCGTAAGATACGGTTGCAGAAACATTATGTACAAAATAAGTTACAAATAACGTGAAAAAACCCCACATAATAGCACAATTCCTTGGTCGGCAGTAAAACTGCTGCCATTTCTTCCGGCGCCATTTTACTGAAAAAAAGTATTATTAATAATACATTATTATTAGTAGTCAGCGTCCCCTCCCTCTCACCGATGACAGCATTGGTGATGGTGATCTTCAACCACATCCTGTCCCGGATCTCCAGACCAGAGTCAGGTAGCTGCATCACCTTGACGATGGTTGCCATGTCCGTCTTACTCGCAGATAGTGGCAAGTCGTCAAATTCTGAAGGGGAGAGGAGGTTGAGACACAGCACATTCACAGACAGTGACTGACAAAATGTTCAGTATGTGGCCTTTCTAGGACTGTGAAAGTGCAGCTATGTCTAGTGATTGCAGTAGTTTGTGTGTGTGACTGTGGTCATAGTGTGGTCATACCGTAGTGTGGGTAGGGTCCGGTCAGGGCGGTGGTGTGGGAGATCCAGGCAGCAGGGTCGATGGGCCTCACTGGTTCAGCTGATCTCACACACACACACACACACACACACACACACACACACACACACACACACACACACAATCTCCATCATCTACTGTAAGTTTGATAGTTTGTGCTCAAACTTCTGCTATAAGTTACAAGCACATCCAATTTGTTTTTCAAAAGGTTTTCAAAAAGCGAGTTTCCAGCTGAGTTTGAGAGCCCTGTTTGTAAATGGTAATAATCTGTTGTTGGTGGAACATTGGTAAGTGTCTTACCCCGGGGGATGGTGAAGTAGCTTCGCGGAGACGGGTCCCAACACTTGGCCACAGTAAGACTAATAGGACTGGAGGACACATGGGGAGACAGTCAGTAACAATACCTTCTACTCACTTCTATAGCTCCTGTGCAGTTAAAAGCACAAGAGGAAACGATAGGAAAAAATAAGTCATGTTTGGATGAACTAGAAGGATTATGGAGAGAAATATTAGTCTGTATTATGCAACAGTCAACAATGCAGAAGCTGCTTGAAATTCAAACCCACTGTTTATCCAATCTAACCAGTCAGCATATCACTGATATGCTAATACAATCCTAATGTACTCCAGAGTCTTACCATTGCTCATCTTTTAAATCCTGTATTTACCCAATAGCCATGTCCTTTGTCTGTCTGTCCTGACCTGTGACCATCTTCCCATGCAACAGTTTAAATTCTCTTGAAATGTTTTCTGGGTTATCTCTAAAAATCCTGCACTGTAACACAGTCCTGTTCTTACCCTGTTTTGGAGACGATCTCTCTCAGGATCCTCACAGCGTCATCGTTGCTCATGTTCTCAAAGTTCACATCGTTCACCTGAGGATCACAACGAAACAGTTACCGTACATTTACACGGATCATGTCTTTAAAATGAACAAGTAGTTGGACAAAACGGACAAGTGAATAAAGAAACATAAAATGATTTATGACTCTGCTATTGAAATCAGTTCTCTACAAGTTCATCTCAGGGCACTGTTGTAAGGTTTTCAGAAGCATATAAAAGCTAATAAATCCTATCCTATGGGTTGAAAAGAGACATGCTGATCTACAATACATGTTGTTAAAGAGACATACTGGATCTACAATACATGCTGTTAAACAGACATGCTGGATCTACAATACATGTTGTTAAAGAGACATACTGGATCTACAATACATGCTGTTAAAGAGACATACTGGATCTACAATACATGTTGTTAAAGAGACATGCTGATCTACAATACATGTTGTTAAAGAGACATGCTGATCTTCAATACATGTTGTTAAAGAGACATACTGGATCTACAATACATGTTGTTAAAGAGACATGCTGGATCTATAATACATGTTGTTAAAGAGACATGCTGATCTACAATACATGCTGTTAAAGAGACATGCTGGATCTACAATACATGTTGTTAAAGAGACATGCTGGATCTACAATACATGCTGTTAAAGAGACATGCTGATCTACAATACATGTTGTTAAAGAGACATACTGGATCTACAATACATGCTGTTAAAGAGACATGCTGATCTACAATACATGTTGTTAAAGAGACATGCTGATCTACAATACATGTTGTTAAAGAGACATACTGGATCTACAATACATGCTGTTAAAGAGACATGCTGATCTACAATACATGTTGTTAAAGAGACATGCTGATCTACAATACATGTTGTTAAAGAGACATACTGGATCTATAATACATGCTGTTAAAGAGACATGCTGATCTACAATACATGCTGTTAAAGAGACATGCTGGATCTACAATACATGTTGTTAAAGAGACATGCTGGATCTATAATACATGCTGTTAAAGAGACATGCTGGATCTAAAATACATGTTGTTAAAGAGACATGCTGGATCTATAATACATGCTGTTAAAGAGACATGCTGGATCTACAATACATGTTGTTAAAGAGACATGCTGATCTACAATACATGTTGTTAAAGAGACATGCTGGATCTACAATACATGTTGTTAAAGAGACATGCTGATCTACAATACATGCTGTTAAAGAGACATACTGGATCTACAATACATGCTGTTAAAGAGACATGCTGATCTACAATACATGTTGTTAAAGAGACATGCTGGATCTATAATACATGCTGTTAAAGAGACATGCTGGATCTACAATACATGTTGTTAAAGAGACATGCTGATCTACAATACATGTTGTTAAAGAGACATGCTGGATCTACAATACATGCTGTTAAAGAGACATGCTGATCTTCAATACATGTTGTTAAAGAGACATACTGGATCTACAATACATGTTGTTAAAGAGACATGCTGGATCTACAATACATGCTGTTAAACAGACATGCTGGATCTACAATACATGTTGTTAAAGAGACATGCTGATCTACAATACATGCTGTTAAAGAGACATGCTGGATCTACAATACATGCTGTTAAAGAGACATACTGGATCTACAATACATGTTGTTAAAGAGACATGCTGGATCTACAATACATGCTGTTAAAGAGACATACTGGATCTACAATACATGTTGTTAAAGAGACATGCTGGATCTACAATACATGCTGTTAAAGAGACATGCTGGATCTACAATACATGTTGTTAAAGAGACATGCTGATCTACAATACATGTTGTTAAAGAGACATGCTGATCTACAATACATGTTGTTAACCTCTCTTGGGTAGGGGGCAGTATTTTGACGTCCGGATGAAAAGCGTGCCCAAAGTAAACTGCCTGCTACTCAGGCCCAGAAGCTAGGATATGCATATAATTAGATAGATTAGGTAGATTTGGATAGAAAACACTCTAAAGTTTCTAAAACTGTTAAGCTTATGTCTGTGAGTATAACAGAACTGATATGGCAGTTTTATTACAAGTCCACCCAGATTGCAGTTCCTAGGGCTTCCACTAGATGTCAATAGTCTTTAGAAAGAGTTTCAGGCTGGTTTTTGGAAAAATGAGCCAGAAATTGTCGTTTTTCTAGGTGGCTCCCATTTTGGCTGTAGCGTTTCCAAGCGTGTGGAAGAGAGCGCATTCTTTGGTATTTTTCTCCGGTAAAGACAATAACGATTCTCTGTCTTAAATTGTATCGTTTATTTACGTATTAGGGTACCTAAGGTTTGATGATAAACGTTGTTTGACTTTTGACTGGAAAGTTTATTAGTAATGTTTGGGATTCATTTTGTATGCCTTTTGATGGAGGGAAACTGGGTGGATTATTGACTGAAGCACGCCAGCTAAACTGAGTTTTTATGGATATAAAGAAGGACATTATCGAACAAAAGGACCATTTGTGATGTAACTGGGAATTTTTGGAGTACCAACAGAAGAAGATCATCAAAGGTAAGGCATTTTTTATATTTCTGACTTTCGTGTCGCACCTGCCTGGTTGAAATATGTTTTTCATGTGTTTGTATGCGGGGCGCTATCCTCAGATAATCGCATGGTTTCCTTTCGCCCTAAAGCCTTTTTGAAATCTGACACAGTGGCTGGATTAACAAGAAGTTAGCTTTATTTTGATGTATTACACTTGTGATTTTATGAAAGTTAAATATTTATAATACTGTCGTTTGAATTTCGCGCAGTGCAATTTCACCAGATGTTGGCCAGGTGGGATGCTTCCGTCCCACCTGCCCATATTAAAGAGACATGCTGATCTACAATACATGCTGTTAAAGAGACATGCTGGATCTACAATAACAAGTGATCAGCCACTGTGTGTACAAGAGAAGGCGTGGCCAGAGAGGTTAGTCTGAGTCCAGCCATACAGACATCAAAGAGAACAAACAACAGGAAGGAAAAGGAGAGGCAACATGTAGGATAGAGGGCTACGGGAAGGAAGGTGACGAAGCCCATTAACAGTTGGTTGTAAACAGGTCAGAGTTTCAATAAGTTATAGTTTCAATAGGTCAGAGTTTCAATAGGTCATAGTTTCAATAGGTCAGAGTTTCAATAGGTCAGAGTTTCAATAGGTCAGAGTTTCAATAGGTCAGAGTTTCAATAGGTCAGAGTTTCCAGTTTCCCCTTTACCTTATTGTTAGAACTCATTAACATAAACATTGTTTGAAACACAGTATCCGATCATCATTGTAATAATAACTATAATAATCACAAAGAAATTTGCTCACTGGACATTTGTGCACATTTGCTTTCCCTCAACAGACCATAAAAATAGAACCAAAAAAATAACTCATAAAGAACACAAAATATACTTTAAGCTTATTATACTTCCTAGAAAATGAATGTAAGGCTCATTTGTAGTGGGTGGTAGTGTCGTGTACCTGTAGGAGCATGTCCCCAGGTTCTATCCTGCCATCTGCAGCTACAGCTCCTCCCTTCATGATGGAGCCGATGTAGATCCCCCCGTCCCCCCGGTCGTTACTCTGCCCCACTATACTGATACCCAGGAAGTTATACTTCTCTGGAAGAGAGAGGGGAGAGAGGAGGTCAGTTAAAAGTCTCATGTACAGAGCCTTCGGAAAGTATACAGACCCTTGACTTTTTCAACATTTTGTTAGGTTACAGCCTTGTTCTAAAATTGATTAAATAGTTTTTTTCCCTCATCAATCTACACACAATACCCCATAATGACAAAGCAAAAACAGTATTTTTTAAATTGTTAAAAATTATTTTCAAATATTACATTTGCATAAGTATTCAGACCCTTAACTCACAAATTTCTTAAAGCACCTTTGACAGCGATTACAGCCTCGAGTCTTCTTGGGTATAACGCTATAAGCTTGGCACACCTGCATTTGGGGAGTTTCTCCCATTCTTCTCTGTAGATCCTCTCAAGCTCTGTCAGGTTGGATGGGGAGCGTCGCTGCACAGCTATTTTCAGGTCTCTCCAGAGATGTTCGATCAGGTTTAAGCCCGGGCTCTGGCTGGGCCAGTCAAGGACATTCAGAGACTGGTCCCGAAGCCACTCCTGCGTTGTCTTGGCTGTGTGCTTAGGGTTGTTGTCCTGTTGGAAGGTGAACCTTCGCCCCAGTCTGAGGTCCTGAGTGCTCTGGAGCAGATTTTCATCAAGGATCTCTCTGTACTTTGCTCCGTTCATCTTTGCCTCAATTCTGACTAGTGTCCCAGTCCCTGCCGCTGAAAAACATCCCCACACCATGAAGCTGCCACCACCATGCTTCACAGTAGGGATGGCGCCAGGTTTCCTCCAGACGTGATGCTTGGCATTCAGGCCAAAGAATTCAATCTTTGTTTCATCAGACCAGAGAATCTTGTTTATCGTAGTCTGAGAGTCTTTAGGTGCCTTTTGGCAAACTCCAACCCAGCTGTCATGGGCCTTTTACTGAGGAGTAGCTTCCGTCTAGCCACTCTACCATTAAGGCCTGATTGGTGGAGTGCTGCAGAGATGGTTGTCCTTCTGGAAGGTTCTTCCATCTCCACAGAGGAACTCTAGAGCTTTGTCAGACTGACCATCGGGTTATTGGTCACCTCCCTGACCAAGGCCATTCTCCCCCTATTGCTCAGTTTGGCCGGGCGACCAGCTCTAGGAAGAGTCTTGGTGGTTCCAAACTTCTTCCACTTAAGAATGATGGAGGCCACTGTGTTCTTGGGGACCTTCAATGCTGCAGACAGTTTTTGGTATCCATCCCCAGATCTGTGTCTCGACACAATACTGTCTCGGAGCTCTACGGACAATTCCTTCAACCTCACAGTTTGGTTTTTGCTCTGACATGCACTGTCAACTGTGGGACCTTATATAGACAGTGTGTGCCTTTCCAAATCCTCTAAAATCAATTGAATTTACCACAGGTAAATCAAGTTGTAGAAATATCTCAAGGGATCAATGGGAACAGGATGCACCTGAGCTCAATTTTGAGTCTCATAGCAAAGGGTCTGAATACTTACGTAAATAAGGTATTTCTGTTTTTGTTTTTTTTATACATTCGTACAATTTTCTAAAAACCTGTTTTCGCTTTGTCATTATGGGGTATTGTGTGTAGATTTCTGAGGATTAGTATTTATTTAATACATTTTAGAATAAGGCTGTAACGTAACAAAATGTGGAAAAAGTCAAGGGGTCTGAATACTTTCCGAAGGCTCTGTAGCCTAAAGACTATACGGGGTTTAAAGACCGAGTACACTGATGATATTTGTATTAAAAATAGTTGTGTACAAAGAAAGGCATAAATGAAAGAAAATGAGAGGAAAAGGGGAAGTCCTTACCCATGTTGAGTGTGACAGTGATGATGTTGAGGCTCATAGTGGAATCTGTGATGCTGCTGAAGGACGAAGACTGGAAAAGAGAGAGGGAGAAACTTAGTGTGTCAGGTACATACTCACATAACCGTTCTTGTTCCCTTTCTCACTCACACACATGTATGTGCAACAGTACAGTTTTCAAGGTGAGCTCACCCGGTCTATTTTGGCCACTTTGTGCCTCCGTCGGCGGCGTTTGTGTCTGCGCATTAGCTGAGAAGACGAGCTCTGCTCTGTGGAGCTGCTGAGTCTGAGACACAATACAATGTAATCTTTATTGCTCCATTATACAGAGACAACGGAAATTTGGTGACTTTTGCTGTCACAGTACCCAGCCCAACACACAACATACACGACTGGGGAACAGCACAGGGTCAGCCGCAGGGCAGCTCCCCTGGAGCAGGAAAAGCGGGAGATTTGTTGATTTCAGTAAAGAACCACTGATGAAAAGAGGGAAATTAGAGAAAAGACAGAGAGGGAGAGAGAGAGAAAGACCATCTACCTGCTGGCGTCCTCATCCTCCTCACTGTCGATGAAGGAGCTGGACTCCAGTTCACTGCTCATCACTGAGGTGCTGTCGTAGCCCATGGCAGAGTCCCTTGCTGTGCGCTCCGACTTAGAGTGGCCGTTGATACGAGGGACTGGGGAGGAGAACCACACAAGAACAACCACAGGTAAGATATTAACACTTTGATACAAGTTCACATCATGACATAATACTGTGAAGGACAACTCAGAGCTGAATGAGTTGGAGAGATGATATGAAAAACGATGAGAGAAACATTTCCCAGCGTTATAGGAAACCACCAAGAGGAGATTGTAGTATTAAGGACAGGATCAGGACATTAAATGGGAAATCAAGACAGGGATTTAGAAGAGGTGAAAGGCCAGTGTAGAAAGCACCAGAGAAAGAGGCGAGAGATTACCAACCAGTGCACTTGGCTTCTGAAAAAGCTTGAAATATCATCAACCCAAGAGGATATCAGAAACAAATTGAGGCTGCAGGTAGCCTAGCAGTTAAGAGCGTTGGGCCAGTAACTGAAATGTCTTTGGTTCGAATCCCTGACACGACTACGTGAAAAATCTGTGGATGTGCCCTTGAGCAAGGCACAACCCTAACTGCTCCCTTAAGTCACTCTGGATAAGTGTCTGCTAAAATGTATTTAAACTGGGCCAAGGAGGACTTTTACTACGGATTCACTATTACACAGAGGATTCACTAGTACACAGAGGATTCACTAGTACACAGAGGATTCACTAGTACACAGAGGATTCACTATTACACAGAGGATTCACTATTACACAGAGGATTCACTAGTACACAGAGGATTCACTAGTACACAGAGGATTCACCAGTACACAGAGGATTCACTAGTACACAGAGGATTCACCAGTACACAGAGGATTCACTAGTACACAGAGGATTCACTATCACACAGAGGATTCACTATTACACAGAGGATTCACAATCACAGAGGGAAGTTCTGTTACAAACATGGCAAAGTAACTGTATGGCAGTTTTATGACTAACACATTTTCACTGAATGGACTTACAGAATGAACATGATCATTTCGAATGGTGCAGTCAGTGTATCGTGAAATGATTATGATACCATAATGATAGGCTTCAATTCATGTTTTAATAAGAGACAGTGATCAACCAAAACAATAACATCTGTGTCCCAAATTCCTAACACCTCTCCCCCACACCCATACGTACAGTGGAAGAGGCGGGGTCCTGTCTCAGCAGGGTGACAGCGGATTGGCTGGAAGGCTCTGGCAAAGCGCCGAGGGCGTGACTGACCCTGCGTTCTCCGCGAGCGACCAAAACATTCCAATAGTGTGGTGGTGCCCATTACTGACTGACCCCAATGGGTGCAAATACATACACTTTGACTCTCTAAAGAGCTGTACAATCCTCCTCCTCCCAGGATACGTAACCACACACACACACACACACACACACACACACACACACACACACACACACACACACACACACACACACACACACACACACACACACACACACACACACACACAACTAAACAGCAGAGTTTTGTCTCAGGTGCAAAACTCAGACTGCCTGGTGTCTGTGTAGTGGTCTGTCCCTGTGCTTCTCTCTCTCGACCCCTTTGAGAGGAATCAGGATCTCTGCCCAATGACAGGCCGCTGGCAGACTCCAGTCCTTATCTACAACGAAGGCGGTGAAAAAAGACCGAAATAAAAGAGTAAATGTGGAGAATGGTACTGTGACTTGAGGAGAGATAATCACTCAATATAATATGTTGTCAGTTTTTCTCAGGTATATCACAGCAAGATATCTTGACTTATTCAACTCCTGCAAATGTCTGACTCTTACAGTCCTGGGCATTGTGGTAGGCTGATTTATCTGCTACAATACTCGACAAACAATAATCAAAAATAATAAAAAAAGAAAACCTATTCTGTTTTGGGATATTGTGCTGTGAACTGTAACACCTTTAGTGTCAAAGCTGGCTCTTATCCTCCATTAGTCAGATTGGATTTGGAGATTCCAATTTCATGATTATTCTTGAGCTATGAAGTTATTATCCTGAGGGATGGAAATGTCATATGTCAGCTCAAACTAAGGTATTAGCCTACGGTATTATAAGGTGATTATGTAGGCTATAATTGATAAGGAATAAAGAATTATGACAGGAGAAAACGAATACATTAGGTTCTCCAAAAATACATTTCCTTATCCCATGAATAAATGTGGCAACCTCTTCAATCGAAGGTAGTCTACAGCAGGAAGAAATCGCTTTCTTAAGCATAAACACTAGCCCATCTACATTTTTCTTCTGCAGCTGAAAGACAATAAATAGTTTCTTCCACATTCAGCCATATATAGTAGAATGCATTTCTTTACTAGTATTGCAAACATATAAATTTGCCTAAATAATCGAACACAAAATAACAGGTCATCTACAGATAGCCTTTTGATTTATTGCTGAATAGGTGAGACTCACAATAACCTGCATTAACCTAAAATAAAACAAAGTCTATTATTTAATTACATCACATGAATCTATAATTTAACAGCTAGTGGACTACAATCTACCTATACAGCGATTCCATGAGTAAATTTGCTTTACCTCAAACGTGGGAGAGTCAGATGAGAGAGACAGTGCTCTCTTGCGACGCACTGAGAAACTGAAGGAATTGGGAGCGCGCAAAATTTTTACCCAGCACTCCCATCCCATGGCGCGCGACTATAGAATGTTTGATAATCCCTCTTTGACCTATCAGAGAAATGCATTCCACAGCGTGCAGAGAGAGCCCAGCAGGTGAAGGGATTTGATATGATGCACAGGCATATCTCTGACCGCCACAGGTGATTGTGCTATCAGGTCATTAACGCCTGCATCACAATGCACTTCGCATGATAGCAAATGTTTAAACGGAAAATGTCGCAAAACACTAGGTTCCAAGTATATCAAAAAATATAGGAATTTATCATTTGACCTCCATTACTTTTCTTATTGAACAGAAACATACTGCATACATGTTGTCTACATGTTGATTAGGCTATTATACAGTGAATAGTAAGACTATTCCAGAATCAATACACTTATTGTAGATGTCAAAATAGTCCTGCCAAAGCCATAGCGTGATATACCCAGACAGACAGTCATGGACGTCTGTTCCCGTCCTACCCCCCTCCTCTCCCAGTGCAGGTAGCAGAGCTAAACCCCCTGAACAGATCCTCTCACATTCATCCACAGTATCCTGCGGGCCCTATAGCTATGTCCACTCCTCTACCTGTCAAACACTGCATTATTCATCCATTCATTCTCACATACCTACAGCCAGAAACGAGAGAACAAGGGATTTGTTAACCTCGGTTAAAACACTTTGATTCACCCTCCTCTGTTCACTGCATTCACACAGTGGCACTTAAAGAAAGAGGGGAATTCCTGCTATTCTACCGCTGCAGGGCCCGGCAGGATAACTTACACGGTGCTGCATGGGCGTGAGTCTCTAAGTCAAGGACACAGATACAGTGTCCACCATGACATTGTATAAAGAGCCCTAAATAAATAAAGTCTAATTGAATTGGACTACATTGAGCAGTGTAGGGCAGCTTTTATGATCCATTAAGCAGTGTGTTCACCAAGAGGGACATGTCCTGTTCCCTGGCACTCATTTAATTATCACTAACTAACTAGCAGGCAGGCTGGCAGGGAAACCAAATGTAGGGAGGGAGGGAGGTAGGGGGTGAGGAGAGAGAGAGAGATTACTACTCCTTCAACATAGGGGCTACTACCAGCTGATATTTCTAGAGAAGGACACAGGTCCATGACACACAGCCCTATTTTCTGTTTCTCAAATCGGAACTTAAGAGAGTGACTATAAAAACAAAAGGCTGTAGTGAGAGGAGAAGAGTCGGGTTACATGCTTCCAGTTCTGTAGTTTGCCTCCCCGTAGGACAACAGATACACACACACGTACACAAACACACACAGATGAGTTGTACTCTCTCTTCCCTACAGTACCAACCAGTCTGATGTGTTATCATGCTCCTCCTAATTAAGCCACATTAATGAATGACTATTTGGTTAATGAGCCTGCAGCTGCAGGATCCACACAGCCAGGCTCGCTGTGAACAGCAGATCAGTGGAGGAAAAGATGGAGTGATGAGATAAAGAGATAAAGAGATAAAGGACTATCTCTGGCTCTATCTGCTGTGGGCATGGATGGAGGAGAAACAGAGGGACAGACGGGACTGGAAGCTGACGCTTTACAGTAGAGAGAAAGTCCTTCACCTTATGTTGAATGGAAAATATATACACCCATATCGTCACACTGTTTAACCAGATCCAGAAGTATTGTATAAACAGGAAAAAGGGTGGAAGAATGAGTGACTATTATCATTGGAAGAACCAGGCTTGCTTATAATATACCAATTGGCCATCTTAAATCTTGTCATTGTTTTTTCAGACTTTGCTGCTAAACACACCTTGTATTTCTTAAAGCACCACACTGCACAAATGAATTGTGAGTGTAGAAAGAGTGTAGATATGTCATGTGCTTAGTTACTCTCTGAAAAATAGAGTGGTTTGATGAAAGGAATGTCCCTGAAGGAGGATACAGAGAGGAAGCCTTCCTCCTCTTCAAGTAACCTTAGAACTCTCAACTGAGCGCCGTGCCAAAACATGTCCATGACACTAGCTAGGTTTCCATCCAATTGGCGTCAGATTTTCACGTGAAGATTCTAAAATCTGCATAAAGAAAATATGTGCATTTTCCAACAGTGGTGTTTCCACCAAATGGACTTGTTGCGGATTAGTGCACACAAAATGTACTTTTTCGCTTAAGTTTTCATGGACCAAATAAAAATCGAACGTTCAATGTGTTTCCATCACATTTTCTACTATACTGATAGTTTGGTCACAAAAACTGTTGGGTAAAATAGAAAATGTGTCTACTCTGGTCTACGCACGTGCACTCTAGCCAACAGCTTGCAGATACAGTGGGGGTAGGCTGTGTGGGTAGGATAGTATGAGATTATTATGGATAAGATAATATTTACATTTGTCAAACTGCAGCCAAGCATCGATCATCATGTCACCAGAATAAGACCCTCGATATTTATTGGAAAGGAGCATCAAGCTCATCACCGTGCACTTCCACCACCCAGTGAAGTTTATCATTTATTTCATCTGTAGCCTAATAAACCACATGCTCTGCTGATGAGTCGCAGTGGGAGGACCACACAACATGTCATCGCGTGACTCCAAGTTTACTTCCATATGATGGTTAATATATCAATATTTGCGCGTAAAGACATTTCCACCACCATTTCGTGCATAATTAATTTTACAGACACAACAAGATCCCACCATGCCAAAAAAACTAAGTATCTGTCTGCATTTATAAAATTGTACTAAATCTACCTGTTTCCATCACAACTGTCGTGATTTTTCTTTACGCCCAAAAAAAAACTGTGGATGCAAACATGGTTAGTAACAACAAATACATACTGAATGACTTATTCTGAACCAAATACATACTGAATGACTTATTCTGAACCAAATACATACTGTATGACTTATTCTGAACCAAATACATACTGTATGACTTATTCTGAACCAAATACATACCGAATGACTTATTCTGAACCAAATACATACCGAATGACTTATTCTGAACCAAATACATACCGAATGACTTATTCTGAACCAAATACATACTGTATGACTTATTCTGAACCAAATACATACCGAATGACTTATTCTGAACCAAATACATACCGAATGACTTATTCTGAACCAAATACATACCGAATGACTTATTCTGAACCAAATACATACTGTATGACTTATTCTGAACCAAATACATACCGAATGACTTATTCTGAACCAAATACATACTGTATGACTTATTCTGAACCAAATACATACTGTATGACTTATTCTGAACCAAATACCTACTGAATGACTTATTCTGAACCAAATACATACTGTATGACTTATTCTGAACCAAATACATACTGAATGACTTATTCTGAACCAAATACATACTGAATGACTTATTCTGAACCAAATACATACTGAATGACTTATTCTGAACCAAATACATACTGAATGACTTATGCTGAACCAAATACATACTGAATGACTTATTCTGAACCAAATATATACTGTTTGACTTATTCTGAACCAAATACCTACTGAATGACTTATTCTGAACCAAATACATACTGTATGACTTATTCTGAACCAAATACATACTGAATGACTTATTCTGAATCAAATACTTACTGAATGACTTATTCTGAACCAAATACATACTGTATCACTTATTCTGAACCAAATACATACTGAATGACTTATTCTGAACCAAATACATACTGTTTGACTTATTCTGAACCAAATACATACTGTATGATTTATTCTGAACCAAATACATACTGTATGACTTATTCTGAACCAAATACATACTGAATGACTTATTCTGAACCAAATACATACTGAATGACTTATTCTGAACCAAATACATACTGTATGACTTATTCTGAACCAAATACATACTGTATGACTTATTCTGAACCAAATACATACTGAATGACTTATTCTGAACCAAATACATACTGAATGACTCATTCTGAACCAAATACATAATGTACGACTTATTCTGAACCAAATACATACTGTATGACTTATTCTGAACCAAATACATACTGTATGACTTATTCTGAACCAAATACATACTGTATGACTTATTCTGAACCAAATACATACTGAATGACTTATTCTGAACCAAATACATACTGAATGACTTATTCTGAACCAAATAATACTGTATGACTTATTCTGAACCAAATACATACTGAATGACTTATTCTGAACCAAATACATACCGAATGACTTATTCTGAACTAAATACATACTGTATGACTTATTCTGAACCAAATACATACTGTATGACTTATTCTGAACCAAATACATACTGAATGACTTATTCTGAACCAAATAGATACTGTATGACTTATTCTGAACCAATTGTCTTGTGAGTTTACTGAGAGTTTATCATATCCATTGTTTATGACATGTGTACACGCAGTAAGGATAAAATAGCCAACAATAAAGAGTTTCTTTGAATACAAACTGCAGTACTTTCCCAACAGGAAAAACATACAATGCTGGTTTCACATCTCCACGATAACCAAAAGGCAGCTATACATCATGAAGTGTAATGAGATCAACACACTCCCATAGATCCTGAGGTTAAACCATCAGCTGGAAAATAGCCTCTGACCATGAACCTGAGTCCCACTTAGGTAACACAAGATAGGTGGCTGGGAAAGACAGACAGCGCCACAAGCAATCCTGGTCAAAGTATTCCACTTACCTGCCACCAAAAGATCTATGTTGTTATTGTTCTCACACAATTCTGCACTCTGTGAACCCTCTGATTTGTTTCAGACATTGTTTACTCTCCACCCGTTTGGGATATGAGTGAACAATGTCCCCAGAGTGGTATATTGATACAATGATGTGTAATAATGTTGTGATTTGTGTTATTGGTGTTACAGTACCACACGTACTGTACTTAGGTAGTTCGCCCAATCATGTGTGTATTGTTCCTCACTTTCAGTCTCTCGTGCTCTCCTACGTGCGCGTTCTCTCTCCCTCTCCCTACGGTGGCTCAGGAGGGACTCTGTACCCGTCTCCGTGTCCAGGCCATCCCGACTGCTTACTGCGTTGGCACTGAAATACACACATTTAAACAGTTTATTTGGATAACAAGGAAACACACACAAAACACCTTCATAATTCCATACCATGTCTCCAAATCTCTTGCATTGTCCCAAGTTCAATGCACCTCTGTCTGGCATTATCTGTACAGTGAGGAGAACCTCACAGGGATTCATCTCAAATGATGTGTTATTGTGTGTGTGTGGTATGTGATCTGTGTTTCACTAAGTGTCATTAATGACCAGATACCCTGAGAGGAGATGGATGCTTTCTGTCCAAAGCTGCTTGATACTAATGAGGAGGGCCATTGAAAGCCCAGATGGTGCCTGTGACCGAGTGCAGGTGTGTGTGTGTGTGTGTGTGTGTGTGTGTGTGTGTGTGTGTGTGTGTGTGTGTGTGTGTGTGTGTGTGTGTGTATGGTGGACGGGTAGAGCAGGTGTGGGCTAAGCTGAGACATGTACAGTACAGGGCTGGATGGGATATGCTAGATGGCAGGTTATTCTATCAGAGGGGGTGAGAGGCTTTAGCCTCAGGGCAGCAGGGTAAGAGACACCTGGCTGATCGCCTGTGTTGGCTGATCCTGTGTGAGATTACCAAGGGAGGGGGGCGGGGTTGGGAGACAGAGATGGGTGCTTTTAATGCCTGTCTGCTAATCAGGATTACGAGACACAAGCACATCAATTCTGCCCGCTCTACACCACACTCAGCCCAAATTCTATCCCCATCAAATACTGGCTATTTCCAGAATGAGCCTAAGGTGTAGAGAATGAGGGAGGGGAGAGAGAGGGAGAGAGTGAGGGGAGAGAAAGACAGGGGAGAGAGAGAGCGAGAGAGAGAGGAGAAAGGGAGAGGGATGGGGGAGAGAAAGAGATGGGAGAGAGAGAGTGAGAGAGAGAGAGACAGGGGAGAAAGAGAGCGAGAGAGTGAGGGAAGAGAAAGACAGGAGAGAGAGAGAGAGAGGGAGAGGGGAAGATGGAGAGCGAGGGGAGAGTGAGAGACAGAGAGAGAGAGAGAGGGAGTGAGAGAGAGGGAGAGAGAGACAGGGGAGAGAGAGAGAGCGAGAGAGAGAGGGAGAGGGGAAGAGGGAGAGGGATGGGAGTGAGAGAGAGATGAGAAAGAGAGAGAGAGAGAGGGGAGAGAGAGAGGGGAGAGAAAGACAGGGGGGAAATAGAGAGGGAGAGAGAGAGACAGGGGAGAAAGAGAGCGAGAGAGTGAGGGAAGAGAAAGACAGAAGAGAGAGAGAGGTAGAGGGGAAGAGGGAAAGGGAGGGGAGAGACAGAGAGAGAGAGAGAGAGGGAGACAGGGAGAGAGA